>NW_022437098.1:515960-561868 GCF_009761245.1 Sapajus apella | reverse complement strand
GAAAGGAAGGAAGGAAGGAAGTAAAGAAAATAATTTGAAAAACAAGTCCATGTAGATTTTATGTGTGTCTTTTGTTTTGTTTTTGATAAGGCGTCTCGCTCTGTTGCCCAGGCTGGAGTGCAGTGGCACAATCTCATCTCACTGCAATCGCCACCTCCCAAGTTCAAGCAATTCTGCCTCAGCCTCCCGAGTAGCTGGGACTACAGGTGTGTGCCACCATGCCCGGCTAATTTTTTGTATTTTTAGTAGAGATGGGATTTCACTGTGTTCGCTGGGATGGTCTCAATCTCCTGACCTCGTGATCCACCCACCTCGGCCTCCCAAAGTACTAGGATTACAGGCGTGAGCCGCTGAGAATGGCTGATTTTATGTGTGTCTTTTAAAACCTACTACTTAATAAACACACTGAGAACTTTTCTCTAATGAATGATCAAGTATTTGTGAGCATATACTTTGTCCCCAGAATTAAGCTTGATACTATGGGAGAATATAAAGAAGTTCAAGACTGAGGTCTTGTCCTTAGGAAGTTAGTGAGTTTGCCACTGAAAAAGGACATGTACAAACCACCTAACCTCTCTCCCAACACACCTACCCAGGGGAAACAACAAGAGGCAACAAAGTGCAAAACTGTGCAATGTGACTGCAAGTGGGGATGGAATTCCAAACCAAAAACAGGGGCTCTGGGGGAAGGTTCCAGGGAGACGCTGGTCCTTGAGGTGGGCTTTGCAGGAGGGGCAGAATCTGGAGACACAGTGGAAACTGGCTGAGCATCCTCAGGGTGGGGACCAGCCACAGGCAAACCACTGTTTCAGTGATGAACACAGCATGTTCAAGGAGACTGGAAAGAGGTCAACCAGACGTGTGGCCTCTGGAAACAGAGCCCTCCCTTTGCTCAGGATGTGGTCTCTCAGCCTTGAAAAGAGTCCCTTTAAAGGATGACTTACCTCGCCATTCACCCCACATCTGGGAGACGGATCCTTGATCTAGAGCTTCCCTGCCGTGCATCTAACACAGGCCTGACCTCGTTCAGACGTCCCTGGTATCGCCCTGAGGTATGTCCGAGGCCCAAGGACCCTGCTTTTCTGTAGGGATCCTGCTCAGCCAGCCCAGTGACTGAGAGAAACGTCCTTCTTACTATGCAACAGGCACATCTGAAGTCTCACTCACATACTCTGATGAGGTGTTTCAAGTTAAACTGTTAGGTAAGGCCGGGCGCGGTGGCTCACGCCTGTAATCCCAGCACTTTGGGAGGCCGAGGTGGGTGGATCACGAGGTCAAGAGATTGAGACCATCCTGGTCAACATGGTGAAACCCCATCTCTACTAAAAATACAAAAAATCAGCTGGGCATGGTGGCATGTGCCTGTAATCCCAGCTACTCAGGAGGCTGAGGCAGGAGAATTGCCTGAACCCAGAAGGCGGAAGTTGCGGTGAGCCGAGATCGCGCCATTGCACTCCAGCCTGGGTAACAAGAGCGAAACTCCGTCTCAAAAAAAAAAAAAAAAAACTGTTAGGTAGAGGTGGTGTGCTCTGCTTCCTATGTTGTGAAATAGTAATAAGGCAACAGAATGACCAGTCATTGCTTCCAAAGAGGAGGCCAGGGAATTCAATTACTCACAAACTAACCACAATCACAGGATGAAGCAGCAACTTTCCTAACAAGCTGCTTTTCATGAACAAAGCTGTTGCTGAGTTTTTAAAATCCAACCAAACAACAAAAACCTTTGAAGACAAGAAGAGCACCGTCTAGTATCACGAAAGACATGGTGCAGCCTTCATTCACAGAGCGTGCTTCAGAAGAGCAGGTCCTGCAGAAGCACTGAGGAGCTGGGACCATGCAGTTACCTGGCAGGGTGGCAGTGGGACCCAAGCCAGGGCTACTACTCATCAAGCGCTGGCTGATGAGATGGGCCTGCACATAACAACTCACATTCAGTGGTTTTACACCGGGGGTTGGGAGCAGTGAATAACATCTCTGGGATCTGCTCTAAGAAAAATGAAACCAAATGGCTCTTTTTCCAAAACTGGGCCTCAAACAGCTCATGGGAACCATCCCTGGCAGCCTGGTGGAGCAGGAAAGCACAGGCCAGGTGAAAGGAGACCTGAGTGCCCGTTTGGGTCTGTTGCCATGGAAGTTGTTGTTGACCTTGGTCGTTTAATCTGTAAATTAAGGAAGTTCGACTGGAGATGGCCCATCCCTAATACTCACTGCGGCGTTAATGATGACTCTAAGTCAGCAACACAGGAAAGAACCAGTAAATGTTTCTCTCTCTTCGTCTTCTTTTCTGCCCATCACCGTTTCTCCATATGCCCCACATTATAATAATTCACCAATTAATAAACAATCATTCTCACTTGCAATGGCCTCTGAAGCTCAGTGGATTTCATGCTTGTTTGAGGCAGCTGCTGCTGCCCTCAAACCACATCCTTCCCCTTCGTCATGAGGCCTCCTCGAGAGCCACAATTTGCCTTGGCCAGAGCTCCCCGGACGTCAGCTTTCACCAGACACCAGAAACTGCCCCATATGCAGCGTTCTGGTTCATCAACCCCTCTGAAGCAGATCCAGCTGGCCACAGCTGATCCCAGGTGGTCAAGACCAAAGAATTTCATAGCATTGTCAGCACACTGAAGCTGAAAGGAACCGCAAACAGCACCGAGTCTGACTGCCTCCGATTTGTAGATGAAGACACTGATGCCCCAAGAGGGGTATTTATCTAACATGAACTAGCCAGAGCAAGAACCCAAGTCTCCTGACCCAATGGTCAGTTATGACTTTGAAATGGGCTGAATTGAAGCTACTAAAATCTACTGTTTATGGTGTGCTCTGTGTCAGGCACCGTGCTTCTGAAACCTGACATGTACAGAGAACTCAGAATCTTTTCTCATCATCTGTTCCTCTTCCTGTGCTCCCCACATTAGTCAATGGAGCACCCATCCATTCAGCTGCTTCTGCCAGAAACTTGGGAGTCACCCTTGACATCTCCCAATTCCTCATTATCTTCCCATATAAAACTCTCAAGTCCTGCATTCTCCAGAGTGTATCTTGCAACTCTCCAATTTTCCCACCAGCACCCTCTCCACCCTGGTCCAAGCCACCTTCATCTTCTGCCTGGACTGCGGCCACACCTCATCTCATCTCACCATTCCACTGCCACTACTCCTGTCCTGTCCATTCATTCTCGAACCAGAAGCCAGGGTAATTCTTTCAAAACATAAACCAGGTCACGACCTGCCCACCCTGTCCCCACCCTTGCCACTGCTTAAACCCACTGGGCTTCCCAATACACTCAGAATGAAGCTCGGATTTATATGAGCCCCTGCTTGGTCTGACTCCCTCCGTCACCAATCTCATTTCGCCCCGATCTTCCCACAGGTCACTAGATTCTATGAACACTTCTTTCAGGTCCTCCAAAGTTCCAACCTGCTTCCAATCACAGCCTGTCCTCCTGTATAACATGCCCTTCTTCCTACTCCTGGCCTGGCTCACGTCCCACTGCCTTTTAGGTTTCAGCCTCCACATCACTGCCTCAGAGGCACCTGCCTCAAGGCCCTCCCAGGAGCCTCTCCTCTAACCCTGCATTTCTCCCACATAGCACTGACAAGTTTTTTTGGAGGGTATTTGTTTAATAACTATCTCTCCAACTAGACTATAAGCCCCTTGAAGATGGACTATATCTATTTGTTCATCACTGTAGTCAAAGAATATAGTATTGAGTGTATAAGGAGGTCCTAAATAAATGTCTGTTGAATTTATTTATTAATTAATTTACAAAAAACTTGAGTATAATTGTCTACCATTTACAGTCAAGCAAACAATAGCATAAAGAACTTAAGCAACACACCCCAGACCTAGAATCAGTAAGTGGCACAAAAGGGATTCCAAAGCTGGTGCCCTTAATTCTTTATCAGATCACACGAGAATGGAACAGGCTGCCAGGTGCAGTGGCTCACGTCTGTAATCCTAGCACTTTGGGAGGCCAAGGTGGGTGGATCAACTGAGGTCAGGAGTTCAAGACCAGCCTGGCCATCATGGAGAAACCCCATCTTTAGTTAAAAAAAAGAAAAGAAAGAGGGCCGGGCGCGGTGGCTCAAGCCTGTAATCCCAGCACTTTGGGAGGCCAAGGCGGGTGGATCACGAGGTCAAGAGATCGAGACCATCCTGGTCAACATGGTGAAACCCCGTCTCTACTAAAAATACAAAAAATTAGCTGGGCATGGTGGCGCGTGCCTGTAATCCCAGCGACTCAGGAGGCTGAGGCAGGAGAATTGCCTGAACCCAGGAGGCGGAGGGTGCGG
Source organism: Sapajus apella (assembly GCF_009761245.1). Lineage (NCBI taxonomy): Eukaryota > Metazoa > Chordata > Mammalia > Primates > Cebidae > Sapajus > Sapajus apella. The sequence goes on along the minus strand of NW_022437098.1, from coordinate 557,573 downwards.
TGAGCCGAGATCGGGCCATTGTACTCCAGCCTGGGTAACAAGAGTGAAACTCCGTCTCAAAAAAAAAAAAAAAAGAAAGAAAAGAAAGAGAATGGAACAGGATGAGAGAAGATATAAGAGGCAGTGAGCCTCAATGCTTACTTTATTCTTATGGAACAAATGGAGTCTGTGAAAGGCTGAAAAATGGCCCCCCAGAGATATTCCCACCCTAATTCCTGGAACTGTGAATGTTACCTTATATTGGAAAAAGAGAAAAAAAGAAAAGTAAACGGGGGTCTTTGCAGATGCAATTAAATTAATAAGGATCCTGAGTTAGGCAGATTATCCTGGATTATCTGGATGGGCCCTAATGCTATCACACATGTCCTTGTAAGGGGGAGGCAAAGGAAGATCTGACGGAGGACATGGGGATGTGAAGACAGCACTGAGAGAGACTTGAAGATGGTCTTAGTTCAGGCTGCTAAAACAAAGTACCACAGAGTGGGTGCTTATAGAAGGAAATTTATCTCTCACACTTCTGGAGGCTAGAAACCTGAGATCAGGATGCTAGCACAGTCAGGTTCTTACTGAAGGCCCTCTTTCTGGTTTATAGATGGCTACCTTCTCATTGCATCCTCCCATGTTTACCATGAGAGAGAAAACAAGCTCTCGTGTCATTTTGTTTGAGACAGAGTCTCGCTCTGTTGCCCCTGCTGAAGTGCAGTGGCATGATCAGCTCACTGCAACCTCCACCTCCATGTCTTTTGTTTTGAAATGGAATCTCACTCTGGCTAGAGTGCAGTGCTGCGATCTTGGCTCACTGCAAGCTCTGCCTCCTGGAATCAAGCAATTCTCCTGCCTCAGCCTCAGAGTAGCCGGGATTACAGGTGCCTACCACGATGCCCAGCTAATTTTTGTATTTTTTTTTCTTTTTTTCTTCTACCAAGTTCTCCTATTGACTGGAATTTTTGTATTTTTTAATAGAGACAGCATTTTGTCACGTTGGCCAGGCTGGTCTCAGACTCCTGACCTCAAGTGATCCACCCGCCTCAGCCTCCCAAAATGCTGGGATTACTGGCCTGAGACACAGAGCCCAGCCTCAGTGTCTTTTATAAAGTACTTATACCAGGCCTGTAATCCAAGCACTTTGGAGGCCAAGGTGGGCGGATCACCTGAGGTCGAGAGTTCAAGACCAGCCTGACCAACATGGGGAAGGCCCGTCTTTTTTTTTTTTTTTTTTTTTTTTAAAAAGCACTTATACCATTAATGAGGGTCCCACCCTCCACCCTCATGACCTAATCACCTCCCAAAGGGCGCCACCTCCAATCCCATCACATGATGAGTTAGGATTTAAACACATCAACTCTGGGAGGGATATAAACATTCAGTCCATAGCAAAGATGTCGGTGATGTTGGTTTGAAGACTGGAGTGATGTGACCACAAGCGAAGGAACACCAGTGGCCACCAGATGCTGGAAGAGGCCAGGAAAGAGATCTTCCCCTAGAACCTCAGGAGGGAGTATGGCCCTGCTGCCACCTTGATTTTAGCCTAGTCATACTGATTTCAGCCTTCTGGCCTCCAGAACTGTGACAGAATCCATTTCCATTGTTTTAAGCCACGAAGTTTGTGGTAATTTGTTACAGCAGACACAGGAAACTAATATGGAATCCATAACATTATTTTGCTAAAACACAGAGGTTTACATCTGGAAAGGTTTTACTCTCAACTTCCCCCATCTGTACAGCGCCAGACATTTCAGACACAGATAAACACAGCACCTCCATTCTTAGCACCATAACCACTCTACATCCCCTAGGCCAAGAATCAGCACTGAGGAATCCAAATATCTGAAGACTCAACGACGTAAGAACCAGGGTTCTAAAAGCTTTTTTTTTTTTTTTTTTTCCAAATTAGCACTAGAAATGCTTCTAGCCAGACGTGGTGGCTAAGCTACAGGCTGAGCTTGGAGGATTGCTTAAGCCCAGGAGTTGGAGGTTGCAGTGAGCTATAATCATTCCACTGTACTCCAGTTTGGGCAATGAAGTGAGATCCTGTGTCTTAAAAACAAATGCTTTGGCCAGTAGTGGTGACTCACGCCTGTAGTCTTAGCACTTTGGGAGGCCGAGGTGGGCAGATCACGAGGTTGAGAGATCGAAACCATCCTGGCCAACATGGTGAAACCCTGTCTCTACTAAAAATACAAAAATTAGCCGGGCGTGGTGGCACGTGCCTGTGGTCCCAGCTACTCGGGAGGCTGAGGCAGGAGAATCCCTGGAACCTGGGAGGTGGAGGTTGAGGTGAGCCAAGATTGCGCCACAGCACTCCAGTCTGGCGACAGGGCAAGACTCCGTATAAAAAAAAAAAAAAAAAAAAAAAAAAAAACTTCGAAGTCCAGCACTTACATGAAAACCAATGTAAATGATGTCTTAAATGTATAAAGAACCTGTAGTAGATAAGGATCTGCATTAAAATGGTGAAATAATCATATTCCATGAAATTATAAGCGTGTACTCACAAGTTCACCTTTTATCATCACTTTGGGTCACTGTTCATCATGTATTAGGGTTTGCCTTAAAGACTGATAACTCACTCTGCTTTAAGACAGTCTGTCATTTTATAAGATAGGTAGAAATATAAATTTTTAATGACTTGTTTTAACATCCTAAGAAGTCAAATAATATTTACAAGGTGAGACACACTGTGAAGAAACACATTTTAACATACTCCCAATCTCTCCTCCCAGAAGACAGGGAAAATGTGCTCCTGTCAGAGCAGCCATCTTGCTATTATTCCATTCAGCTTCCAGATGGGAAAGGAATATTAAGTCACTGGAGATTAATCCTACCAAAGGAAATCAGAAACTTCCAAAGCTGTTGTCAATATGGCTCTGCAGTTTAAGATGAACATGCATGAGGTGAATTCACAGCAGTTAAAACACAGTTGAAGAAATGATGATCGTAAGAATTGCTGTAAGAGAACATAACAGGAACTGTTGATGATGAGAGGGATAGAGAAAGATGGTTGAGGAAATTAGGTGAGCTGACTTAAGGTTGCTGAATCTTCATAGAGGCAGAAGGGTGAGGATATTTCCATGTAAGAAAATGTCCTGGCAAAGATATTTTTCAGAGAGCCCAGAGCAGCTTTGGGAAGCATTTGGAAAAATGTTAAATTTCTTCACTTATGATAATATGTCCAGGGTAGGAAAGAACTTAACGTTCAACAGCCCCATTTTACAGATGAGAAACTGAGGCCAAGACAAGTTAGGTCGCTTCCCCAAGGACAACCAGCGGGTAAGTGGCCCAGCTGGGATTCAAATTCAGGCCTATTAGATCCTCCTCTAGTACCTCTGCTGGGCCATGAGTGAACCCTTGCCCTCTCCATGTTTATTTCAGACACTAGAGGTATGTCTATCAGCTTAAATAATGAATTACAAGCTACCTTTTATTTCTTAGAGGCAATTTAATGTTTAAGCATTCTGAATCTATCATGAGTCACTTCACCCAAATTGCATTTTACCAATTCTCTACAATACATTTACACAGATGCCATCCCCTATTATCTTCCTGCTGCTGCTGCTTTTTTTTTTTTTTTTTTTTTTTTTTTTTTTTTTTTTTTAATGAGACGAAGTTTCACTCTTGTTGCCTAGGCTGGAAGGCAAAGGTGCCATCTCAGCTCGTCACAACCTCCGCCTCCCAGGTTCACACGCTTCTCCTGCCTCAGCTTCCCAAGTAGCTAGAATTACAGGCATGCACCACCATGCCCAGCTAACTTTTGTATTTTTAGTAGAGACAGGGTTTCTCCATGTTGGTCAGGCTGGTCTCGAACTCCTGACCTCAGGTGATTTTCCCACCTTGGCCTCCCAAAGTGCTGAGATTATAGGTGTGAGCCACCACACCCAGCCTTCTGCTGCTTCTTTTATCCTGGCTCCCCTTGATCTCATCGGCGGTAAATAGCTATCTGGCCAAATTGCTTTTATTTTGACTCCCTAGCTTCTATACCCAAGCCCTTACCAGCCACACTGAAGAGAGAAACCTGTGCGGACACTATACCTTTGATAAGTGCAGACACTCAGCAGGTGTGGATGTGTGCATGCTGGTCTATGAACACGTGGCCTCAGTCAACTGCACAGATGTGGCCCATTTCCAGCCATTCGTGCTCAGGGGCATTAACCTCTCTGCTGCTGTGCCTCCACCCTAGACCTGGTGCCCAGAGGAGCTGCTTTGTGGCCTTGGTAGACAGAACTCAGGGTGTGAGTAACCCCAGGCAAAAACCTACATATACGTCCCATTGCTGGGGTTCTTACTCTAATACTTCCTCAGTGGTGACATCTGATAATAGGAACATGCCTGTCCTTTGTTATATATATTCTTTCAGTCTCACCCCAGAATCTAAGAGGAGGACACCCGTGACTTTGTATATTATAGTTTATGTAAGGATAATTTATAAATATGTTCTCTCTATTTCTAAGCCATCATTTATCAAACTTAATGAGCATTTGACCCACATGCCATCCACCAGTTCTAGGCAAATTAAAAACAGGATGCCCCACAATTTCTAAATAATAAACTAAAACATGGCTAGGCACAGTGGCTCATGCCTGTAATCCCAGCAATTTGGGAAGCTGTGGTGGGTGGATCACCTGAGGTCAGGAGTTTGAGACCAGCATGGCCAACGCGGCAAAATCCCATCTCTACTAAAAATACAAAAATTAGGTGGGCGTGGTAGTGGATGCCTGTAGTTCCAGCTACTTGGTAGGCAAGAGAATCATTTGAACCGGAAGGTGGAGGTTGCAGTAAGCCGAGATCACGCCATTGCACGCCAGCCTGGGCAACAGAGAGAAACTGTCTCAAAACAAAAATAAAATAAAATAGGCTAATTCTAAAATTATTTTAAAGAGTAGGTGCATATCTGTGAGCAGGATGATACTCTTTACAGTACTGTTTAGAGTATGCATAGAATCTGACATTTTATATATATTTGTTATATGTATAATGACAAACGGTTTGAGTTGTCCTCCAGGTAGTTCATTTTCTTACTTTTTATTTCTTCTAAGTTAGAAAATCCTAACTCATATGTAGAGCTTCTTTGGTGGCTCTGTCAGGTACATTTGGATGTTCGGATCCAACATAGTTCTACAAATTATGAGTTGATTTCACATTTATTACGGTAAACATAAATTGATGAGCACATTAAATTCAAAAGTGAGAAGGCTGGCTTGACTGTTCCATCGGGGAAGAGAAATCAACAAATAGATGTGTAACCTACTTTTTGGTTGCAGTTGGCAAGCATGTTTTAGCATTTGGATGTTGTTTTAAAACATAACCTACAGTATGTCATCAGTGCTTTATTTGACTAATGAATAAAAATCCATTCATTCAGCAAATATTTAATAGCTACTGGTGACACTGCTTGGCACTAGGGATACAGTTGGAAACCAGAAGATTGTCTCTGCCCTCACATATGTATAACAGGATTGTGCTTAGCATTAAAGATCTTAATGTTCAGTCTTAAAATAGCACATCATTTGAGAAAGCCACCTGAATGATAAAAATGGCCTTTACAGATCCTGGCGAGTGTCATGTTTTTAACTCATACCACATTCCAAAACCTTTCATGAGGCACCTTTGCCTCCAATACAAGACTTGCTGCCCATGTTCTTCATTTTGATAAGAAATTGTCACATTTTCAATATTTCCTTCAACTACAGCGTCAGGAGGCACAGTACAGACCACCAACTGCTCTCTGAAAATAAAATGCTGCCGTCCACCACATTCTAACGCAACTTCTTTGAGTCATGTAACAATGTCCTTTTTGTCCTTTCTTACTGGTTGCCACTGATTCCAAGGTACCTTCTTCATTCTCCTTCATGACTCACAATATAATCATTAACCAAATCAAACAAAGCAGTCTTCTCTTATGATGTGGGTTTTCACTGAACAAAACTCATCAGGCAATTCCCTTTCATGTAAGTCTTGTGCATATGCTAAGAGGTGACTGATAATCTGCACATCGCTAGTTCTGCCAAAGTGTGAACTAAAAGATCTGCTAGCATGTACCTATGAGAGTAACTGCTTTTCCATGCGTGTACCATGGATATTACATGGTATCTGTCTGATGAAGGATTCTGCCAATACCCTATTCTGCTTTCTCTGCACATGAAACTCATCATTAACTGTAAGGCCAGTCTTACCAAGCTTTCCAATAGTAGAATGACTTGTGACTTGTTCTCTCTGTGTGGAGTAGAGCTGTGAATATTGCGTCTGATATTTTTACCTCATTTCCAGTATCACTGTAGAATCTCAAATTCAACATTTTCAAATCTCATTTTGAAAAATCACTATTTTGGATATGTTCTGGAAATACTTAATAGGCTTATCTTTGTGTTTAAAAATAACAGAAAAGCTTCATGACTTCATGTCACCATCTGATAAAAGGACAGCACACAGTAAGGTGAGGTTGAATAAACTGCTTGTTCAATAACATTTTTTTTTTTTGAGATGGAGTCTCATTCTGTTGCCCAGGCTGGAGTGCAGTAGTGCGATCTCAGCTCAATGCAACCTCTGCCTTCTGGGTTCAAGTAATTATTCTGCCTCAGCCTCCCAAGTAGCTGGGACTATAGGCATGAGCCACGACGTCCGGCCAATTTTGCATTTTTAGTGGAGACAGGCTTTCACCATGTCGGCCACACTGCTCTTGAACTCCTGACCTCAAGTGATCTGCCCACCTCAGCATCCCAAAGTGCTGGGATTAGAGGCGAGAGCAACTGCACCCAGTCTTGTTCAGTAAAATCTAATTTCAGACAGTCATCATTATTTTTTCCTTTTTTGGCTGGTTGTATTAAATCAATCTACTCAAAGGAATAATTTGTCTCAACCGCTACATATACATTTCTGTATCTGTTGTACAGTCCTAGTCACTAGTTATAGTTCTAATATTTTTATGAATTCTAGTATTTACTTGATTCATTCTATTTCTACTTTTGCCCTTTAACACTGAGCCATTGAGTTATTTTTTGGAATTGGCATAGAATACCTATAATCAATGAAAATTTGTGAATAATAATGGCAGATATGGAAAAATATATCAGCTGAGATGAACTGCACTCAACTGACCCAATACTAGCCAAGACAAAGTGATCAACACTCTTTCTGGCATATACATAATCTTAAGGATTAAGATTCCTATAACAGCCGGGCGTGGTGGCTCACGCCTGTAATCCCAGCACTTTGGGAGGCTGAGGCAGGCGGATCACCTGAGGTCAGGAGTTTGAGACCAGCCTGACCAATATGGTGAAACCCTGTCTTTAAAAAAAAAAGATTCCTATAACAATAATGCTTCACACAATTTTTAATTAATATGTGAGAATAAAATGACTTCACTGATTTTTCCTCTGAACATGCCAAAGCATTTTCAGATCTCCTAACTCACTTTGGGGTATGGTGGGGTGGGGGATCCCCAGTGGTCTATGAGCCACATGGAGGAACTCTGCTCTCATTCTTCCAGCTTACCTTAGGCCTATGTGAACACACAGCCCAACAGCTGTCGTGATTTCAGATCCCACTGTTAATTCAAACTGAACTTCATAAAGAAGTATCTATCTTCACTCCATGTTCTTTACCCTATGCCCAACTCCCAGCCACTCCTCTTCCCACCCTGGTCTAGGCAAAGCTCTCCTCAATACCGAAAGTCAGGAAATCTGTGATATTAACATTGAATTAGGGTCAAATCCCACTGCTATTCTTCTAAGGCAGTAGTTCTGAATCTTGGCAATTCGTTAAAATCACCTGGGGAGCCGTAAACAAATTTAAAAGTACTGGTGCCTAGAATCTATCCCAGATCAATTTAATCAGAATCTCTGGGGTAGATCCAAGTACCTGTACTTTTAAAAAGCTTCTCTGGTGTAGGCAGGATGAGGGGCACCACTCTAAGATGACACTGGCATAGCGTATCTCCCACAGCAGCTGCTCAAAGTATTACATCTACTGGGTCCACCCTTGTTCTGGGTTCATGATCTCTTATCCGGGCTTCTGTGACAAGCTCTTTGTTGGATTCTCTGGATCCAGTGACAACTACTGTTGCTGGTCCCTTTCATCACAGTTCTCATGGCCTTTCTTGTCTTTCCTTCTGGCTACATCACTCTCTTTCTGCAACTCTCTTCCCAACTTGGCGGCACATGGGAATCACTGGGGCCTTTAAAGCACCAATGTCTAGGCTATACCCCATGCCAAATAAATCACCACCTCCAGGTATGGGAATCATGAGTGTGGTTAAAAAGCAGTGAGGACTGACAATCAGTATTCTAGGAGCTGCAGTATCTAGTATGGCTACCACATCTAGGTTAATTTTGCTACTACAATTGAGCTTGTTCCGAGCAGACATCCATTCTCAACAAGGAACTGCTTTCTCTCAGGAGCTTACAGTTCACTGGCAGAGACAGACTTGAAAGAGCAATCATCAAATCACAGTGATGTAAGGGCTAATAGAAATATCATTATAATAGAAGTACTAAAAATCTTCTGAAGAGAGAGCAAGGAATGGTCAGTGAAGCTGGGATAGGCTCTTCGGAGGAAATTATACTTGAACGAGGTCTGGAGGGCTCATCCAGTCCAAAAAATGAAGGGTGAAAGACATTTTCTTGGAAACATACGTTCACTCTTTAAAATATTTTGATTACTGATGCATACTGACACATAACATTTCTATTATGCGTTTTTGATCAGTTAAGACAATGCTTCCCACTTTTTTTTTTTTTTTTTTTTTTTGAGACGGGGTTTCGCTCTTGTTACCCAGGCTGGAGTGCAATGGCACGATCTCGGCTCACCGCAACCACCGTCTCCAGGGTTCAAGCAATTCTTCTGCCTCAGCCTCCCGAGTAGCTGGGACTATAGGCGTGCGCCACCATGCCCAGCTAATTTTTGTATTTTTAGTAGAGACGGGGTTTCACCATATTGACCAGGATGGTCTTGATCTCTTGACCTCGTGATCCACCCGCCTCGGCCTCCCAAAGTGCTGGGATTACAGGTGTGAGCCACCGCGCCCGGCCTAATGCTTCCCACTCTTAAATGCCATGATACAAAGGGAAAATATCTGCATATTCCCTGATTAAAGGAGGCTCCTAGTGGCAAAGGTAATGGGCGTGGGACTCTGGGTGAGGGCATCTAGATCCCAGCATACCTACCAGTCACCCTTTGCCTGACAAGGCACACCTCTGAGGATGCTCCAAATTAGCACACTTTTGGCTACCAGTAACAGAAAAGCCAATTCAAACTGGCCTAAGCAATGATGGGTCTTTTTCTCTCACAGAATGAAAGGCACAGGGATGGGCACCTCCAGGTATAGACTGTCAGAGCTCCACTTCACCACCATTTTCTTCGCTGTGCCTTACTTGGTATTGGTGTCATCCCTAGGCTGGTACTAGATGGCTGCCACATTGCAAGATGTGATTAGGTCAGGGGAGGAAGACAGGTGTCCTTCTTTGTGTGTCTATTTCTCTCTGTGAAGAAAGTTTTCTCAGAGGCCTGAAGAGAGTTACTCCTTATATTCCCGTGGCCAAAATCTTGTCGAATGTTCCTGCCTAACCGAATCCTCGGCAAGGAGAAATGGAACACCATGATCAGCTTCGATGAACCAGGATGAATTCACAGACATGTGGACCAGATTCACCTTCACACAGACACATAGAGAGGGGTACACCACCACACAAAATCAAGGCTTTTCCAGCAAGGAAGATAGTGGGACTGGTTGTTAGGTAGGCAACCAACAGGGTTTGCATGGTATCAGAAAGAGGCTGTATGGCATCGTGATTAAGGGCACCACTCTGGAGTCGGGCAGTGAACTCAAATTCCACTCTACCATTTGCCAACTGAGTATGTGAGCTTCACTCTTTTTCTTTCTGAAAAGCAAATGATACAAGTTTGTTTCTAACTCAGGGAATTGCTGGGAAGATGAAATGAGGATTAAAGGTACACTGCTTCAAAGCGACTCTGGTATACGTGCACATTATGTGGCTCAATGTTAGTGGTCATTTCTGCAAGGTCTGCCGTGGGTTATAACAGCCAACAGGCAGGACCACATCTGTAGGTAAGAGAAGTTTTCTCTGATTAGCACAGAGCCAGTGCCACACTCAATTAGACATTTAACGGGTTCATTTTTTTTTTTGCATATTAATCATTTAATTACAAAATCTATATCTTCTTCTTGCTAATAAAAAATATGCTGCCAACTAAAAAGTAACTTTTGACAATTAGAAATACTTCTAAAGTAGGGGTCCCCTGCACAGCAGGAGGTGAACTTCAGGCAAGTGAGCATTCCCACCTGAGCACCGCCTCCTCTCAGATCAACAGCAGCATTAGAGTCTCCATTTTTTTTTTTTTTTTTTTTAAATGGAGTCTCACTCTGTTGCCTTGGCTGGAGTGCAGGTGGCATGATCTTTGCTCACTGCAACCTCCGCCTCCTAGGTTCAAGCAATTCTCATGCCTCAGCCTCCTGAGTACCTGGGCCTACAGGTGTGCGCCACCATGCCTGACTAATTTTTTCTATTTTTAGTAGAGACGGGGTTTCACCATGTTGGCCAGGCGGGTCTTGAACTCCTGACCTCAGGTGATCCACCCACCTCGGCCTCCCAAAGTGCTGGGATTACAGGTATGAGCCACTGCGCCCAGCCTGGCATTAGATTCTCATTGGAGCGTGAGCCCAATTGTGAACTGCGCATGCGAAGGGTCTAGGTTGCAAGCTCCTTATGTGAATCTAATGCCTGATGATCTGAAGTGGAAAAGTTTCATCCCCAAACCATGCCTCTCCCGTGGAAAAACTGTCTTCCACAAAACAGACCACCGTTCTAAAGTATTTGAAGACATTATTGCAAAAGTAAAAAAAAGAAAATACGAAGTAAAAGGTAACATTTAACAATTGGGAATACTTCAAAAAGTCTACTGCTCCCTGCAAAGTATATTAAGAAAAATATTATAATAGTAATTAGAATTTACAATGAATATTTATTGAGCCCTCACTATGGTGCTGGGACTGCTGTAAATGCCTCACATACCTTATCTCATTTAATCCTAAAGCCAATCTATGGAGTCAGGTTTATCAGTAAAACACTTAAAACTAACATCAATGAAAATATAAGCTTGTTTTTCACAGGACAAACTTTTCCAGAATTTAATGTTAAACAAAAAATTGAGCAACCCAATTCCTAGTTCTAAGACACAGTTTCTCTCCTTACTATTTCCTCCCTCCTGCCCGATTTCAGCATTTCTGAACTCAGGATGCATCTTAAAATGTTTAGACTTGGCCAGGTGTGGTGGTTCATGCCTGTAATCCCAGCACTTTGGGAAGCTAAGGTGGGTGGATCACCTGAGGTCAGTAGTTCATGACCAGCCTGGCCAACACGGCAAAAACGCTGTCTCTACTAAAATTACCAAAAAAATTAGCTGGGTGTGGTCTCGCATGCCTGCAATCCCAGCTACTCGGGAGGCTGAGGCAGGAGAATCGCTTGAACCCAGGAGGCGGAGGTTGCAATGAGCCAAGATCACGCCATTCCACTCCAGCCTGGGCAACAAGAGCAAAACTCTGACTCAGAAAATAAATAAAATAAAATAAAATAAAATGTTTACACTTAACTATAATAACGCTGTCCCCTCTCACCTGTGCTATAAGCTTGGTGGGGCGTTCACAGGAGAGGAAGTGCAGCAGTTACAACCATCTCTGAGTCAAGCTCCATGTTTCACTCAATTACCATGTATATGCTGGTGAGATCCACTCTTCCACAGAGGGCCTTAAAATGGGAATCTAATGAGTAAATGCAGTGTCACATTTCCCCTGGTGCTGGTAGCCAAATAATCCCCACTTTAGACTGTAGAAATTATGCGAAATAGTGTGTGCCTGAACATTAAAGCCTAAGTGATATGTCCCCAATCCTGCAGGTGGGTTATCGCCAAGGTTTATCACTTTGTTTCAGTCCAAGGACCAAGTAAAGAACTAGAAATTCAAGAACACCATTTAAATCCTATGTCTGGGCCGGGCACAGTGGCTTACATGTGTAATCCCAGCACTTTGGGAGGTTGAGGCAGGCAGATCGCGAAGTCAGGAGTTCGAGGCCAGCCTGACCCCATCTCTACTAAAAATACAAAAATTAGCTGGGTGTGGTGATGCATGCCTGTAATCCCAGCTATTCAGGAGGCTGAAGCAGGAGAATCACTTGAACCTGGGAGGCAGAGGTTGCTGTGAGCTGAGATCACACCACTGTACTATTCCAGCCTGGGAGAGAGAGCAAGACTCCATCTCAAAAAAAAAGAAAAGAAAAAAGAAAAAAATCCTAGGTCTATCAGTTGATTTTCTGGGTGCTATGAGCAGTGGCTGAAAGGCCCTGGGTTCTTCTCCTTCATCTGTTCAAAGATATCAACAGTGTCTACAGAAGGTTTAAGGATATTAAGAGTAACTAATGAGATTGTTTTGGTTCTTCTTGGGTTCAGGCAATTCTCCTGCAACATACCTCACATTTTCTCCCACTCATATCTGTTTTCTCTTTTACTGCACATGAAGGCTTCAATCTCCCAACCCATTAGTGATTCAACTTATTAAGGAAATCGGCTGCTTGCCTGGCAGCTAACAGAGTTCTGCTTCATTACTACTTGAATTAATTTCATGTCTTCAATCATCTATAAGAATCTATTCAATTTCAGAAAAGCAGGTGTTAACAATGTACTGACAGAATAAAGAAGTAGAGTTCACCTGGCCTGGCAGCAGCCTCTGTGCCCAGGTTTTTCCAGCCAGCCCAGCCCCAGTAGAGTTCCTGCTGCCTCCATATCCCATAGAAGATCAGGCTCCTCTCACACTTGCTAGCCACCAGGGCTCCCCTCTGCCCACAGAATGAGATCCGAACTCCTTAGGTGGATGGAAGAGCCTCTCCACAATCCATTCTGCACCCACCTTTTCAGCTTCACATCCCATCATTTCCTCCCTGTACCCTGCACTCCAGGCATGGAGGGAGTATGGGGGTGTGTGGAGTTGTGTGTCTGTGTGTGTGTGTGTGTGCGTGTGTGTGTACAAAGGGAACCACCAAATCCACCAACCTCCCTGCAGCCACCTCCACATGTGCCTCCCCATCTTTGACAGTGGGTAAACCTTCTGTGTGCTCATCAAAGACCCATTTTACTCCTATTCTAGATCCCCACCCCTCCCACCACCTCAATGAACATGGTCACTGCAATCATCCACTATCCTCTCCATTTTCATCAGCTTCTTACATTCATTCTTCATTCATTCATTCATTCATTCATTCATTCCAGACAGAGTCTTGCTCTATCACCCAGGCTGCAGTGCAGTGGTGCCATCCTGGCTCACTGCAGCTTCGATCCCCCGGGCTGAAGTCATCCTAACACCTCAACTTTCTGAGTAGCTGAGAAACAGGTATATACCATCATGCCAAGCTAATTTTTGTAAAGATGAAGTCCCACTTTGTTTTCCAACCTGATATTGAACTCCTGGTTTCAAGCAATCCTCCCACCTCGGCCTTGGAAAGTGCTGGGATTACAGGCGTGAGCCGCTGTGCCCAGCCAGCTTTTTTCTCTTTACCAAGGTTAATCTCATCAGCACACAAACGTGCTCTGATAGATTGTGCCCTTAAAACATCCTCGACTTCACATCCTTCTCCAGCAACTTCCCTATTTCTTTAATCTTACAGTAGGACTCCCTGAAAGAGCTGCCAGTACTCGATGTCTCAACTTTCTCGGCCCACCTTCTCTCCTTAACTCACACCAGTTAAGCTTCTTTTCCCAATATTCTGTCACAGTTGCTTTCTTCCAGGTCACCAGTGACCCCCACTGAACCAAATCCCACAGTCAATCCTCAGTCCTCATATCTTCCACTTTTCAGCAGCTGACATTCCCAATGCCATGGCTCAGTCCACACGCCACTGATCTTCTCTTTCTACCTCCTCCCATGATGTGCTCCTCCAGTCTTATGACATCAAATACCATCTGTATTCTGCAGGCTCCGCAAACTCAGATCTCTAGTCATGGGCTGCCTCTTGAACTCCAGCTGTATTTCTACTAGCCATTTCAGATCCAAAACATTTGTTTTTTGAGATGGAGTCTCACTCTTGTCACCCAGGATAGAGTACAATGGCAGGATCTCAGCTCACTGCAACCTCTGCCTCCCTGGATCAGGCAATTCTCCTGCTTCAGCCTCCCCACTAGCTGGGATTAGAAGCATCTAGCACCACGCCCAGCTAATTTTTGTATTTTTACAAAATTACAAAATTTTGTAGAGATGGGGTTTTGAAATGTTGGCCAGGCTGGTCTCGAACTCCTGACCTCAGGTAATCCACCCCCCTTGGCTTCCCAAAGTGCTGAGATTACAGGCATGAGCCACCACGCCTGGCCCAGACTCAATACATTTAAAACCAACCTTGATTTTCTCCTACAACCATATTCATTCCCTGCCCAGCCCCACCTCGACAAAATGGCACCAACATTTTGTTCAGGCTCAAAATCTTGAAATTGTTCTTGACTTCTCACATCTTAGATACAATCCACGCCAAAATCCAAACAGCTCTTCAAAATATCCCAAATTTGAACACTTCTCACTGTTACCACCCTAGTCCAAGCTACAATTCTCTCGCATGTAGATTTCTCTATTAGCTTTTGAGCATGTCTGCTCTTCCCCTACCCGTTTCCCCCCCTTTTCCCCCAAATCAGGCATCCACCCAGCATGATGTTTTCAAGGCACACCTCAAATCACGTTACTCCCTACATAGAGCCTTCAAATGGCTCCCCACAAATTACTCAGAATAAAAACCCTGTAAGGCCCCATGTAATTGGGTCCTCAGCAACTTCTCCAGTTTTACTTCCTACCACTTTCTCCCTCGTTCACTCAACACCAGCAGCCTGGCCTTCCTGCAGTTCTCCCGGCTTGCAAAGTGCTTTCCACCTCGGGGGTTCTATCCGACCTGACTCTGTGTCTTGTCTGCGCTCAAATACCACATTCACCGAAAGTCCCACTGGAACACCCCACAGAAAGCAGCAGGGTTCCTTATTTTCAAGTTTCCTTTCTCTGCTTTATTTTTCTTCACAGTGCTTTCATCACCTAAGAACATATTACATATTCATGTGTCTTCCTATTTGTCTACCCCAACAGAACTCAAGTTCCACATGCAACGGGCTTTGTTCTGAGCACCTGGAATAGTACTTGCACACAGTAGTTGTTCAATAAGTTTGTTAATTGATTGAACAAATAATTAAATTCTTGGACTTCCTCATCTTTTTTTTTTTCTGAAATGGTCACTTTTCTATTTCCACAAGGCACTCACTCACTGCCCCAGGTAACTTGTACCCTGGCCTTACAGACTCCATACCATCCCACCTGAACCCTACTCCCAAGGGCAGCCCACATCCGGCCTGCTCCAGCCCCACAGCAGCCCTAAGAACAGACCCATCTGCCCCCTGAGACTTTGAGTTCTTCCAGGGCACAGGTTTTGGATTTGTCCTTTATACCCAGTGCCAAGAGTTTCTGGCACAAAGTGGCTATTTGATATGTGTCTGTGGATTTAAATAAATGCCAGCGTGGGGGAGGGACAGGAAAGGCTGGTCAGCTGGGTACACAGTTACAGTCACACTGAAGAATAAGTTCTGGGTTCCATTACACGGCAGGGTGACTACAGCAAATAACAATGGGGTATATATTTCAAGATAACCTGAAGAGAAGATTTTTAATGTTGTCCCCACAAAGAACACATAGACTCTATGAGGGTTGGAGGCTGGAATTAACTCACTCTGAGTGATCAAGGACCACAGAGGACAAAATTGCGGAAGTGGGTTTTCAAGGATGAGTAGAAGCTTGCCAGGCAGCAGGAAAGTGGGGTGGGGAACTAGGAAGAGGAGGATGGTAAGGGAAACAAGATGTGAAAAGTGCAGAGGCCTGAGAAACCCTGGAGCACAGAGGAATCTGGACGAGTGAGAAATCAGTGTTTCTGCTGAGTGAAGCGCAGCAGAGACACTGGCATGGGGAGGCAGGGAAGGACCTGTGTGTCATGCTAAGGTGACAAGAAATCAATTCTAGTTGCTTTTCAGGCAGGTTAGTCAGGTCTGCATTACAGAAGGAATATTCTGAGAGTAGTACAGAGAATGAATGTGAGGGGAACCAGTCCAGGGGCAGGGACCCCAAGGTCCCTCAAAGGAAGTCTGAGATGACGGGGGCTCTATGCAGGAAGCATTTGCTGAGGCGGAGGGGAGGACCAATTTTAGGAAGAGTTTGGAGGAAAAGCAGACAGTGCTTGCTGCTGACTGATACAGTGAACGGAAGGTTAGCCAGAGTTCAGGCTGACATGGAAGTCTGTGTCTTAAGTGACTCAATAGATGGCAGTGCCACTCATACGATAGTAGAAAGGGAGAAGGAAGGTGACAGCGATTAAAGAAATGGCTGTATCAGTGCCTGCTCACTGCGGCCCCAGTGTGGCCAGTGGCCTCCCTTACCCTCCAAGTGCTTTCTGGAGCTTCCAGGGCAGGCCTGAGGAGAACACAGGACCAAGTGCCCTGGCCTCTGGCCTCTCTAAGAGACGTAGTGTCACACGGTACAGGTACCACTTCCTTGACGATGTGTCCCCCACACCTAGTGCACCATGAAAAAGCCACATCAAATAAAGCAGAGGCGACCCTACCTGCTGACAGGAACAGTGAAAATCCGAAGCCCTTGGCATGCCCCCAGACTCTAAACACCACACATTTACTGGCACACAAATAAGTTTTGGGGACAAGCATGGACTTTCTGAAGATGTCAACATTTTCTTACCACCTACATTTGTTTCTTCTTAAGCATTACAACTATGCATTGCACAAGGACATTTCATCAATGATGGGCCACATATATGACTCTGGTCCCATAAGCTTATAATACTGTATTTTTACTGTACCTTTTCTATGTTCAGATACATAGCTACCACTATGTTATATTGCCCATAGTAGTCAGCACATGCTGTACACGTGGGTAGCCTAGGAGCAACAGGATGCACCATTTAGCCTAGGTGCATTAGGAGGCTGCATCAGCTAAGTCTGTGTAAGTACACCCTATAGCATCCTCACAATGACAACATCACATAACGCTTTCTCAGAATGCATCCCCATCATTTAGCAACACATGGCTGTATTTCTTCCACGTAAGATAAGCATGCCACTTATAGTTTGAAAATATTTCTCAATTTTATTCAGTTTTGGTGGATACAAATGGATAAGTTTTTACTCCTGCTGCTTGGCCCTCGACATGGGCACAGTTGTTGAGTGTATGATAGAGAGGAGCAACAAAAGCCTCAGTTTTCTTGCCACGAGACCAGAAAAGGAGGCTCAGAGAATGAGAAAGTACTAGTCAGACTGCAGAGAGTGAGGGCTCATAACCTCATGAAGATTTTTATAAACTCCTGAGCTCACCCTCAAGCTGTGAATATGGAGGTCTGATCCTAAGCAGTATTCCAAACACAAGAGAGACCACAACCCAGGTCCCAGACTGGCCACTGGGTGGTACACATGTGGGACAGATCCCAACAACACTGTAAAGTCTTTAAAAACAGAACAGACACTGAAAATATAACTTATAGGAGGCTATTTAGCACTTTGCAGGCTAACCCTAAATGCACTGATCATTTGTGTAAAACAACAACAAAAACGTTATCTTTGGTTTTAAACAAGACCCAAAGTCTCATAATATTCAAAATGCCGAAGATATGATCCAAAATCACTTGGCATAAGAAGAATCAAGAAAATCCTGACTCATATGAGAAAAGACAGTCAACAAATGACATTGTGGAATGACAGAGATGTTGAAGTTATCTGACAAAGACTTCAAAGTAGTTATAAAAATGTTCAAGGAAGTAATGGTAAACTATTGAGATAAATAAAAAGATAGAAGATATCCGCAAATAAACAGAAGATATAAAGCAGAAACAAATTAAAAATTTAACCTGAAAAATATAATAACCAAGGCTTCTAAAAATACCTCAGTGCATAGGCTCAATAGCAGATTAGAAGTGATAGACCAAAGCAGCAGTCCTCAACCTTTTTGTTACCAGGGGCCGGTTTTGTGGAAGACAATCTTTCCACAGACTGGGTGGTGGTGCAGGGAGACGGTTTCGGGATGAAACTGTTCCATCTCAGATCATGAGGCATTAGATTCTCATAAGGAGCATGCAACCTAGATCCCTCGCATGCACAGTTCACAATAAGGTTTGAGCTCCTATGAGAATCTAATGCCACCATTGATCTGACAGGAGTTGGAGCTCAGGCCATAATACTTGCTTGCCCACTGCTCGTCTCCTGTGGTACAGCCAGATTCCTAACAGGCTACAGGCCAGTACTGGCCCACAGCGTGAGGGTTGGGAACCCCTGGACTGAAGAGTCCATGAACTTGAAGATACAGCAACAAAATCCAAAATGAGAAACAAAAATTTTTGAAGAAAAATCAAAACCTCAAGGATCTGTGAACCAATACTAAAAGGCCTAATATTTGTGTCGTTAGAGTCCCAGACAGAGAAAAAGCCTGCAGTACAGAAAAAATATTTGAAGACATATGGCCAAAAACCCCCAAAATCGGCAAAATATATAAACCTACATATCCAAGAAGATGAGCAAAGTGTAAACAATAAACTCAAAGAAGTCAATTCCAAGACAAATTATAATCAAATACTGAGAACTAAAGACAAAGTAAAAATTCTTGAAAACAGCCACAGAAATCCTTCTGTTACTTAAAATGGAAAAATAATTTGAATGACAGTGGATTTCAAAAGAAAAACCTTGGAGGCCAGAGAAGGAAACATAGGATTTTTATTTTTTATTATTATTTTTTTAATAGAGACAGGGTTTCGCCATGTTGGCCGGGCTGGTCTCGAACTCCTGACCTCAGGTGATCTGCCTGCCTCGGCCTCCCAAAGTGCTGGGATTACAGGCAGGAGCCACCACACCCAGCCTATTTTTTATTTTTATTCTTATTGAGATGGTGAAATAAAGATATCCTCAAATGAATGTAAGTTAATTTCTTGTCAACAAATTTTGCTCTGAAATAATTACTAAAGAAAGTTCTTCAAATAAAAGGAAAATGAAACCACAAGGAAACCCGAAACATCAGGAATGAATAAAGAACAGAAATGGTAAATATCTGGGTAAATAGATTATCTTTCTCTTATTCGGTTATTTAAAATGTGTTTGGCAATTGAACGCAAACAGGATTGTCTGATGAGATTTTCAATCTTTGCAGATGTAATATATAAGACAACAATAACACAGAGGAAAAGGGGAAGGAGATCCTTAGACAATAACAGCAGAACAGACATTCTTTTTTATAAACTTAGTTTTGGTTTTCTTTTTGTTTTTTTTCTTTTTTCTTTTTTTGTGAGACAAAGTCTCACTCTATTGCCCAGGCTGGAGTGCAGTGGCATAATCTCGGCTCACTGCAACCTCCACCTCCCAGGTTCAAGCAATTCTCCTGCCTCAGCCTTCCGAGCTACAGGCACATGCCTCAGCTAGGACTAAAGGCACGTGCCACCATGCCCAGCTAATTTTTGTATTTTTAGTAGAGACAGGGTTTCACCATGTTGGGCAGGCTGGTCTTGAACACCTGACCTCAAGTGATTTGCCCGCCTCGGCCTCCCAAAGTGCTAGGATTACAGGTGGAGCCACCACACCAGGCTTCTGCTTTTTTGTTTGTTTTTCAGAGACAGGGTCTTGCTCTGTCACCCAAGCTGGAGGGCAGCAGCATAATCAGCTCATCATGGCCTTGAACTCCTACGCTCAAGTGATCCTCCCACCTCTGCCTCCCAAGTAGCTGGGACCACAGGCATGTGCCATCACACCCAGCTAATTTTTAAAATTTTTTGTAGAGATGAGGTCTTGCTTTGTTGCCCTGGCTGGTCTCAAACTCCTGGCTTCAAGCAGTCCTCCTGCCTTAACCTCCCAAAGTGTTGGGATTACAGGTGTGAGCCACTGTGCCCAGCTAGAATAGATACTTTTTTTTTTTTTTTTTTTTTTGAGACAGAGTCTCCTAGTCGCCAGGCTGGGATTGCAGTGGTGCAATCTTAGCTCACTGCAACCTCCGCCTCCCATATTCAAGCGATTCTCCTGCCTTAGCCTCTCGGGCAGCTGGGACTACAGGCGTGCACCATCACATCCAGCTAATTTTCTTATTTTTAGTAGAGATGGGGTTTCACCAAGTTGGCCAGGATGCTCTTGCTCTCGACCTCGTGATCTGCCAGCGTTGGTCTCCCAAAGTGCTGGGATTACAGGCATGAGCCAGGGTGCCCGGCCTGGAATAGATATTCTTTTAAAGTACACATGGAACATTCACCAAGATATACCATATCCTGAGATAAAAATCTTAAATTAAAAAAGAAAATAATTTAAATGACAAAAAAGTGTTCTTTGACATAAGTGAATTAACTAAAAATCAATAATATAACGGTAATAGGAGCATCTCCAAACAACTGGAACTCAAACAACAGACATCTAAACAGTCCATGGATCAAAGAGAAAGTCCCAAAGAAAATCAGAAGACATCAAAGTGAGTAAAAATGGAAACATAATATATTAAAATGTGTGGAGCACAGCTAAGGCGGTGCTTAAGGGAGATTTATGCCATTAAATGCTTGTTAGAATAGAAGAAAGGTCTCAAATTAAAACCTAAGTTGCTACCTTATAAAATTGGACAAAGAAGAGCAAAATAAATTCCAAGGCAAGCAGATAAAGGAAATAATAAAAATAAGATCAGAAATCTATTAAACTATAAGACAAAAAAAACCAAAAAACGAGAAAAATCAATGAAACCAAAATATGATTCTTTGAAAAGATCAACACAAGTGATAAACCTTTAACCAGATGGACAAAGAAACAAAGAGAAAATAACAACTTACCAACATCAGGAATTAAATTATCACTAAAAGCCATGAAGACATTAAAAAAAAAAAAAATGGGGACTACGATGAACAACTCTGTATAGATAAATTCAACAACTTAGATGAAAATCTCTAGGCCCAGATTTCACATGTGAATTCTATCAAACATTTAAAGAAGAAATAATACAAATTCTACATAATCTTCCAGAAAACGTTCTCTTCTAGAAGAGAATACTTCCCAACTCAGCTTTATAAGGCCAGAGTTACCCTGATATCAGACCAGTCGAGAGTACAAGAAAGAAAACTGCAGGCCAATATCCCTCATGAACACAGATGCAAAAATATGCAACAAAATATTAGCAAATTGAATCCAACAACATATAAAAAGAGTAACACACCAGAATCAAATGTGGTTTTATCATGGCAATAGAAAGCTGGTTCAATATCTGAAAATCAACCACTGTAATCCAACATATTGACACCCTAAAAACGAAAAATCACAGATCCTGTCAATTCATACAGAAAAAGCATCTAACAAAACTCAAGACCCATTCATGATAAAATTTCTCAGTGAACTAGGAGTAGAAGGGCGTGTCCTCAACCTGGAAAGGACAAACACCTACAACTCATATCACACTTAATGGTGACAGATCAAACATTTTCTCCATAAGATGAAGAATAAGAGGCCAGACATGGTGGCTCAAGCCTGTGATCCCAGCACTTTGGGAGGCCAACACAGGAAGATTGCTTAAGCCCAGCAGTTCAAGACCAGCCTGGACAATATAGCAAAGGAATGATTCTACAAAAAATTTAAAAGGTTAGCTAGATGTGGTAGTGTGCTTATAGTCCCAGTTACTTGGGAAGTTGAGGTAGGAGGGTAATTGGACCCAGAAGGTCAAGGCTGGAGTGAGCAGTCATTGCACCACTGCACTCCAACCTGGGTGACAGAGTGAGACCCGGACTCAAAAAAAAAAAAAAAAAGGATCAGGAATAAGAAAAGGATGTCCACTCTTTCTACTCCTATTCAACAACATATTCTAAGTCCTAAGAGTACAATAAGGCAATAAAAAGTCATATTGATTAGAAAGAAAGAAAACTGTCCCTATTCACTGACTCATAGAATAATTGAAAAATAAAATGACAGGATACAAATCACCCACATAATGAATCATATTTATATATACTAGTTATGAAAATGAAACTAAAATATAAAAAGGATAACACTTATAGCGATTAATTATAGTAATTCCAAAAAAGTGAAAAAAACTTAGCTATCAATCTAATAAAATACATAGAGGATCTCTATGTTGTAAACTACAAAACACTGATTTAAAAAAAACAACAGAACATCTAAATAAAGGAAGAAACATGTTTGTGGATCAAAAAATTCAAAGTAAGAATCATTATCTGGAAGAGACACTGGGAATAACCATGGTAAAGATACCAACTCTTACCAAATTTATCTCAAGATTCAATGTAAATCTGAACCAAATCCCAGCATAATTTTTTGGTAGATATAGTTGAGTTAATTCTAAAATTTATATGAATAGGCAAATGAACCAGACCAAAACAAGTTTTAAAAGAACAGTGAAGTTGGAGGAATCAAATTACCCAATATTAAGATTTATTAGAAAGTTTCAGTGATCAATCAGATGTGGTGTTATAGAAGACAAAGATAGAAATTAATGGAAGAGATTAAAATATCCAGAAATAGACCCACACAAACATGGTCACTAGTTTTTGATAAAAGTGCAAAGGCAATTCAATGGAGAAAGAATATCATTTCAATAAATGATGTTAAAACATCATTGCGTTTTCTAGATACACGATCACGTCATCAGCAAACAGTAACAGTCTGATTTCCTCTTTGCCAATTTGGATGACCTTTATTTCTTTCTTTTGTCTGATTGCTATGGCTAGAACTTCCAGTACTACGCTGAGTAGAAGTGGTGAGGGTGGGCATCCTTGTCTTGTTCCACTTCTCAGACAGAAAGCTTTCAACTTTTCTTCATTCAGTATATATGTTGCCTGAGGGTCTGTCATAGATGGTGTTTATTACATTGGGGTATGTCCCTTGCATGCAATTTTGCTGAGGGTTTTAATCCCAAAGGAATGCTGGATTTTGTCAAATGCTTGTTCTGTGTCTATTGAGATGGTCATGTGATTTTTGTTTTTAATTCTGTGTATGTGGTGTATCACATTTATTGACTTGTGTGTGTTAAACCATACCTGCATTACTAGTATGAAACTCACTTGATCATGGTGGATTATCTTTCTGATATGCTGTTGGATTCAGTTAGCCAGTATTTTGTTAAGGATTCCTGCATCTATGTTCATCAGGAATACTGGTCTGTAGTGTTTGTTTTTTGTTATATCCTTTCCTGGTTTTGGTATTAGGGAGATACTGGCTTCACAGAGTGATTTAGGGAGGATTCCCTCTTTCTCTATATTGTGGAATAGTGTCACTAGGATTGGTACCAATTCTTCTTTGAATGATAGAATTTGACCATGAATCCATCAGGTCTTAGACTTTTTTTGTTGGTAATTTTTCTTTTTTTTTTAATTTTTTATTCTATTAAGAAATTTTTTTTTATTTTTATATTTTTTATTATGGAACACTTCACGAATTTGCGTGTCATCCTTGGGCAGGCGCCATGCTAATCTTCTCTATATCATTCCAATTTTAGTACATGTGCTGCCAAAGCAAGCACAAAATTTTTATTTATTTATTTTTTTGAGACGGAGTTTCACTCTTGTTGTCCAGGCTGGAGTGCAATCACATGATCTCGGCTAACCACAACCTCCGTTTCCCAGGCTCAAGGGATTCTCCTGCCTCAGCCTCCTAAGTAGCTGGGATTACAGGCACACATCACCATGCCCGGCTAATTTTGTATTTTTTTTAGTAGAGACAGGGTTTCTCCATGTTGGTCAGGCTGGTCTCGAACTCCAGACCTCAGATGACCCGCCCGCGTTGGGCTCCCAAAGTGCTGTGATTACAGGCGTGTGATTACCGCACTTGGCCTTTTGTTGGTAACATTTCTATTACCATTTCAATCTCACTGCTTGTTACTGGTCTGTTCAGAGTTTCTAATTCTTCCTGATTTGTATATGTCCAGAAATTCATCCATTTCCTCTGTTTTTTAGTTTATGTGCGTAAAGGTGTTCACAGTAGCCTTGAATGATCTTTTGTTTTTCTGTGGTGTCAGGTGTAACAGCTCCTGTTTTGTCTCTAATTGAGCTTATTTGGATCTTCTCTCTTCTTTTCTTAGTTAATCTTGCTAATGGTCTATCAATTTTATTTATCTATTCAAAGAACCAGCTTTTTGTTTCATTTAAAATTCGTTAAAAAAATTTTTTTTTAGGTCGGGCACGGTGGCTCACACCTATAATCCCAGCACTTTGGGAGGCTGAGGTGGGTGGATCATGAGGTCAAGAGATCAAGACCATCCTGGTCAACAAGGTGAAACCCTGTCTCTACTCAAAATACAAAAAAAATTAGCTGGGCATGGTGGCGCACGCCTGTAGTCCCAGCTACTTGGGAGGCTGAGGCAGGAGAATTGCCTGAACCCAGGAGGCGGAGGTTGCGGTGAGCCGAGATCGTGCCATTGCATTCCTGCCTGGGTAACAAGAGCAAAACTCTGTCTCAAAAAAAAAAAAAAAGAATTTTTTTTAAATCAAGACACACATAGGCAAAAAAAATGAACCTTGAACGAATCCTCGCACTTTACCAAATATTTATCTCAAAATGACATTGGATCTAAATATAAAGCATAAAACTGTAAGAGTTTTGTAAAAACATACTAGAAAATCTCTGATCTGGGGTTAGGCAAAGAATTCCTACCCATAACACCAAATCACAATCCATGAAAGAAAAGACTGATAAATTGTACTTCATCAAACCTGAAATAACTTGCTCCCTGAGAGATACTGTTAGGGGAATGAAAAGGCAAGCTACAGGTTGGGAAAAAATATTTGCAAATCATACATCTGACAAAGGATTGTATCTAAAATATATAATGGAACTCTCAACCTCAATAGCAAGAAAACAATCCAGAGATAGGCATAAATGATCTGAACAGATATGACACCAAAGAAAATAAGCATATGAAGAAATGTTCAGTATCATCAACTATTAGGGAAATACAATGAGAAACTACAATGAGATACCCTTAAATGCTTAACAGAATGACTAAAATTTTAAAAACTAGTAATATCAAGTGCTACCCAGGATGCAGAGCAAGGAAAACTGTTGCTCATTTCTGATGGGAATGCAACATTACAAAGCCAATTTGCTAGGAAATTTCTTAAATATATACACACCATAGGACCCAGAAATCCCTCTCCTAGATATTTACTCTAGAGAAATAAAAATTTATGTTCATACAAAAGCCTGGACTATGAATGTTTATAGGAGCTCTATGTATGTCTTAAGTTACATGGCAATTACATTTTCCTTGGAAAAGGTGCATGTGCTTGTACATGTATACACACACACTCACACACACATACATACACTCACACTGACAGGAATAAAAATCAACCAAATTCAGGCAATCTCATCGAGGTCCTTTCTTCTGCAGATAAGCATCCCTACCCTGTACTACTGTACCTCAGACCTCAAGATCCCTTGCTCAGGGACTGACTATGGATTTGGGTTAGGGTTGTGGGGAGGTACAGGGACAGAACAAAGACAAAAACAAAGAGCAGCAGAAGAGTCCAGGAAACCCACTGAAACATCAATCAGTTGATCAAAGGAGTCCTTGAACCATCATCTGGAAGAGACACTGGGAACAGATATAATAAAGAAATACCTTGGCCCTACCACACTCCCTCCACTCACCCAGTCTTTGGAATTTTGCATAGATACCACTTCAACCGAAGCAAAATGGAAAACAGTTCAAGCATTTGCCTATAAACTGTTAAAGTCTTTGCTCTGGTCTGGTTTAAAAAGAAAGAGATAGGGCAAGATTTCAACATAAACAGGAGTCTCAATGCATTTCTCAAAGAGGCCTTGCCCCTGTAATAATTTAAGTCACTGGGACATGCAGAAAACCAATCTGAGACAATGAGAGCAAGTTCAACTTCTTTTAAAGGAGAAGAAAATAGAGGTTATTATTTAATGGTTGAAAACTTTCTGTATCCCTTTCTACCCATCACTAGATTCTCCCCAGTGCCTTGGTTGTTTCTAGCAATATGCAGAGTAAAAGAAAATGCTGGCCAAGGTTAGGAAGACACAGACTGGGGGGATCACAGGTCGGACGACAGATGAGCCAAAGCAAAACCCTGACCACATCTATCCTTAGTACAGAGTTAAAGTATTCATTGTTTTGGGAAAAAAATTACTCCTGTACATCCTGTGGTGGCCTCCCCTAGCTAGACTCTTGTTCAACCAATCTATTCTGCTCATTTAAACGCAATAAGATGTACCAATGGGGGGAAAGGAGTTATTCCAAAACTGTATCTGGAAAAGACGGTCCTTTCCCCTGTGAAATAACTTGGCATTTGTTGAAATGCAAATGTCCATACATGTGTGGGTCTCCTACTACACTCTACACTTCCTTTTACCATGCCTCTTCCTTTCTCAGGAAGGAAGATAAGCATCATACCCTGTACCACTCTATCCTTAGTACATCTACCCTTAGTACACCTTATACCATAAGGACTATACACTGTCTGTCAGATGAAATATACATTTTCCATATTGCCATTTGAATATACTTCAATCTAACAACTTGGTTTGCCTCCCTCAAAAAAATTTTGGTATATAGCTCTAAAAGGTCAAGGTTCTTTTTTGTTTTATTTTATTTTATTTATTTATTTAGAGACAAAGTCTTGCTCTTTATTTATTTAGAGACAGAGTCTTGCTCTGTTGCCCAGGCTGAAATAGACTGGCACAATCTCTGTTCACTACAGCCTCTGCCTCCCATGTTCAAGTGATTGATTCTCCTGCCTCAGCTTCCCAAACAGCTGGGACTACAGATGCACATCACCACAGTGAGTTAATTTTTTTTATTTTTAGTAGAGACAGGTTTCACAATGTTACCCAGTCTGGTCTCAGACCCCTGGCTTCAAGTGATCCACCTGCCTCACACCCCCAAAGTACTGGGATTACAGGTGTGAGCCACCTGGCCTAAAGATTCTTTTTTAAACCAAACCACAATACCATTCTTGTACCTTAGATAATTAATAATTCCTTAATATCATTAACTATCCATTCAGTGTTCAACTTCTTGCTAATTACATTATCAATGTTTGTTTATATTTGGTTCATCCAAATTGGGATCTAAATAAGGTCCATACACTGCAATTGGTTGGTATTTCTCTAAGTTTCTTTTTTGTTGTTCTTTCTCTCTTTCTCTCTTTTTTTTTTTTTTTTGGCATGGCTGTAGATCTCTAAGTGTCTTTTAAGTTCTCCCTACATCTCTCTCTCTTCCTTGCAATTTATGTTTTGAAGAAACCAGGCTGTTTATCTTACGGAGCCTAAGATTGCCTGGATTTTGCTCACTGTACTCCTGTGGTATCATTTAATTTGTTCCTCTGTACTTCCTATAAATTGGTAAGCAGATATTCTTGATCACCTATCAGATATTTCTATCCTCTGTATTCCCGTAGTGTCATTTAATTTGCTTCGCTGTCCTCTTTATTTCCTGTAAGCTGGTAATCAGATCTCGGGGCTTGATCAGATTCAGGTTGGTTTTACTTGGGCAGCCTGGCAAGAGTATTTCAGCAGTATTCTCCCATTAGGGGACACAAAATGATCATTACCCAGATCCATTAATTATTTAGGGGTTGCAAAAGATAACACTCTTATTCTACCATTACGTCTTAATTTATTAGCTAAATTCTATAAACTCCCCTTCTCAACGATTTGATTATGCTGAGATGCTGTTTACTTAACAACATATCCTGAAGATTACCACATAGTCCTAGAGACAGTGAACATTCCTTTTCTACCTACATAGTGCTGCATTGTGTGGATATCCCACAGTTTCTTTAAACTGGCCCAAACTGATGAGCATCTGGGTTGTTTCTAATCTTTTGCTATGCCAATAAACAACTGTGTATGTGCATATTTCCATATTTTTGCCAATGTATCTTTAGAATAAATTCATAGGATTTGGAGTCAAAAGCCTGTCTTGTTTTGCTAAACACTGTAAACTCCTTCCCATGGAGGTTAAACCACCTATACTGACACTGACGCTTCCCCTGCAACTCCACCAAGAGAGTATGTTGTCAAACTCTTGGATTTTTGCCAAGCTGATAGGTAAAAAATGATATCTCAGTGAAGTTTTAATCTGTATTTATCCTATGATAAGCACAGTTGAACATCTTTTCAGAAGTTTAAGAGACAGTTGCATCTCTTTCCCTGTGAACTGTTTTTTATCTCTAGCTCATTTTTCTATATGACTTTGTTGTTTTCCCTGTTCTGTTTTCAGAAGCTCATATTTGTCTGTTATAAATTAAGAATATTTTTCCCGATTAGTCATTTGTTTTGCTTATTTTTTTACATGCAAAAGTATTTTGTATTCATGTGTTTAAAAATCAATCTTTCCTTCTATTGGTTCTGGGTTTTAAAACCAGAAGTTTTCACCACTTTCAGATTAAAAATAAATTCACCCATTGACTCAACATAACATTTTTAACGATCATTACCTTTTCCCCTTCAGCCCCTTGGAGAATATACAAAAGCAACCTCCTGTCCAATCAGTTCACATGACGGAAGCAGTCCACCTCTCATTTTAAAAAGTAAACACCTTTGTTTGTGTCCTCTCTGATTTTCTTGGGCAGTGGTTTGTAGTTCTCCTTGAAGAAGTCCTTTACTTCCCTTGTTTGCTGTATTCCTAGGTATTTTATTCTCTTTGTAGCAATTGTGAATGAGAGTTCATTCAAGGAGAACTATAAAACCCTGGTCAAGGAAATCAGAGAAGACACAAACAAATGGAAAAACATTCCATCTTCATAATAGGAAGAATCAATATTGTGAAAATGGCTACACTGTCCAAAGTAATGTATAGATTCAATGCCATTCCCATTAAACTACCACTGACATTTTTCACAGAATTAGAAAAAAAACTATTTTAAAATTCATATGGAACCGAAAGAGCCCATATAGCCAAGACAATCCTAAGCAAAAGAAACAAAACTGGCGCATCATACTACCCAACCTCAAACTGCACTGCAAGGCTACTGTAACCAAAACAGCATGATATTTGTACAAAATCAGACACACAGACCAATGGAACAGAATAGATAACTCAGAAATAAGACCACACACCTACAACCATTTGACCTTCAACAAACCTGACAAAAACAAGCAATGGGGAAAGGATTCCCTATTTAATAAATGGTGCAGGGAGAACTGGCCACCCATATGCAGAAAACTAAAACTGGGCCCCTTCCTTACCTCTTTATACAAAAATTAACACAAAATGCGTTAAAGACTTAAATGTAAAACCCAAAACTATAAAAATCCCAGAAGAAAATCTAGGCAATACTATTCAGGGCACAGACACAGGCAAGGATTTCATGACAAAAATGCCAAAAGCCATTGCAACAAAAGCAGAAACTGACATATGAAATCTAATTAAAGAGCCTCTGTACAGCAAAATAAACTATCAATAGAATAAACAGACACCCTACAGAATGGGAGGAAATTTTTGCAGTCTATCCATCTGACAAAGATCTAATATCCAGAATCCACAAGGAACTTTAAAAAATTTACAAAAAAAGGCCGGGCGCTGTGGCTCAAGCCTGTAATCCCAGCACTTTGGGAGGCCGAGGCGGGTGGATCACGAGGTCAAGAGATCGAGACCATCCTGGTCAACATGGTGAAACCCCGTCTCTACTAAAAATACAAAAAACTAGCTGGGCATGGTGGCGCGTGCCTGTAATCCCAGCGACTCAGGAGGCTGGGGCAGGAGAATTGCCTGAACCCGGGAGGCGGAGGTTGCAGTGAGCCAAGATCGCACCATTGCACTCCAGCCTGGGTAACAAGAGCGACACCCCATCTCAAAAAAAAAATTTTCCAAAAAAAAAAATAATAATAATAACACCATTAAAAAGTGGGCAAAGGACATGAACAGACACTTCTCAAGAGAGGACATCCATGTGGGCAACAAACATGAATAAAAGCTCAACATCACTGATCATTAGAAAAATGCAAATCAAAACCACAATGAGATACCATCTCACACCAGTCAAAATGGCAATTATTAAAAAGTCAAGAAACAACAGATGCTGGCAAGGTTGTGAAGAAAAAGGAATACTTTTACACTTCGTGAGAGTATAAATTAGTTCAACCACGGTGGCAGACAATGTGGTCATTCCTCAAAGATCTAGAAGCAGAAATATTATTTGACTCAGCAATCCCATTATGGGGTATATACCCAAAGGAATATAAATCATTTTATTATAAAGATACATGCATGTGTATGCTCACTGTAGCACTACTCACAATAGCAAAGACATGGAATCAACCAAAATGCCCGTCAATGATAAACTGGATAAAGAAAACATGGTACATATATACCATGGAATACTACGCAGTCATAAAATGGAACAAGATCATGTCTTTTGCAGGAACATGGATGGAACTGGAAGCCATTATCATCAGCAAACCAACACAGGAAGAGAAAACCAAGTACTGCATGTTCTCACTTAGAAGTGAATGCTGAATGATGAGAACACATGGACCCACTGGGGGAAACAACACACACTGGAGATCTGTCGGAGGGGAGCAGGGAGAGGGAGTGCATCAGGAAGAATAGCCAATGCCTGCTGGGCTTAAAACCTAGGTGATGGGTTGATCTGTGCAGCAAACCGCCATGGCACACGTTTACCGATGTAACAAACCTGTATATCCAGCATATGTACCCTAGAACTTAAAAGCTGCATAAATAAATAATAAAAATTAAACCCCTGATGTAGTTCATGCAGTTGCTTTCCTAATTTTCTTCTTTCACACATATGAACACTTGGATCATGCAGGCAAAGCACAGAGATGGGTGTAAATATGTCACTGAGTTTCTCCTTTACAGAACTCCCCTGGGCCACCTGTGGTCATGACATTAGATGGCAACTAAACCACCAACTACTCCAAATGCCAAGAGAGCTACAGTCAAGGCATCTGTTCCCTCTCTATTCAGGGAGTAAATGGCAAATTTACAGCCTCACCAACATGGTGAAACCCTGTCTCTACTAAAAAAATTCAGGTGTAAGGGATATAGGATTCTCCCCAGGGTTATCACATCTGCCATGTGGCCAGGGTTAGTAGAGGGGACTCACAAGGGTGTTTTGTGGGAGCTTTTATAGAACAGAGAATTTTGGTAGAAAGAGCAGCTGCAAGGCTGGGCGCGGTGGCTCAAGCCTGTAATCCCAGCACTTTGGGAGGCCGAGGCGGGTGGATCACGAGGTCAAGAGATCGAGACCATCCTGGTCAACATGGTGAAACGCCGTCTCTACTAAAAATACAAAACATTAGCTGGGCATGGTGGCGCGTGCCTGTAATCCCAGCTACGCAGGAAGCTGAGGCAGGAGAATTGCCTGAACCCAGGAGGCGGAGGTTGCGGTGAGCCGAGATCGCGCCATTGCACTCCAGCCTGGGTAACGAGAGCGAAACTCCGTCCCAAAAAAAAAAAAAAAAAAAAAAAAAGAAAGAGCAGCTGTAGCCAGCTGCTGAGGGAAACTGCCCAGTGCCCTGGCATCATGGGCATGGCCTGTTTGTTTTGTGAAGTACATCCAACTTAAAAAGGGAGAAAAGTTTCTTACTTCTCTTTCCAGAGATGTATCATGTTTCCCATCAAAACATTTCTTTGTCAAGACGCTTTTGGAAGAATGACTTCCACAACTGCAGTCTGGTATGTGGTTAGACAATAGCTTCACTTCTTTGGATCTCAAAATAAGGCCACAGAAAAGGCCTGATTTCTTTTTCACATTGAAAACAAATAGATATTTGATAATCATCTAAGAGGAAATAATAAACAGGCCTAGCTAACTTTTTTATATGTATTTCACACACACATATATATATATGTATTTCATACAGAAATAAATATATATGAAATAATATAATTACATACTGTATATATATGAAATACATACATATATATGATATATATATATTATTGCTTTATATATTGAAAGTTAGTGGCCAGGCACAGTGGCTCATGCTTGTAATCGCAGCACTTTGGGAGGCCAAAGTGGATGGATCACTTGTGGTCAGGAGTTCAAGACCAGCCTCACCAACATGGTGAAACCCCGTCTCTACTAAAAATATAAAACTTAGCCAGGTATGGTGCCAAGCACCTGTAATCCCTGCTACTTGGGAGGCTGAGACAGGAGAATCACTTGAACCTGGGAGGAGGAGGTTGCAGTGAGTGGAGATCATGCCACTACACTCAATCCAGCCTGGACAACAGAGCAAGACTCCATCTCAAAAAAAAATAGTAAGAGGAAATACAAATAAGATGTAAGAAATACATACAATAAGAAATATATATAAATAATATGTATTTCTTATATAAAGTATGTGATTTTATATATATATTATGTATATATATAGTGTGTGTACATGTGTGTATAATTGGTCTGTTTGCTTTTTTAACAGACAATCCAGGTAATTCTATGCAGGTTTCCTCATATTACACTTTTTGAAAAACTCTGCTCAAGAGCTGAATTCCTCCAAAAGTCTATCTTCTAAAATTTTTTGAATTGCTTTCTTTGCCCCCAGGTCCTGAGACACTATGACACTGATGACTGTTTTGGTGACTGTTCTATCCCTGGCATCCAGCACAATGCCTGGCAAATAATATGTACATAATACACATTTGATGAATTAAGAAATAAAAATCTGGAATAAGTGGATATCCACAGGCAAAACACCCTTCCCTCACACCATACACAAAAATCAACGCAAAATGGACCAAAGACCTAACTGCAGGAGCTAAAGCCATAAAACTCTTAGCAGAAACTACAGGGAGAAATCTTTGTGACGTTGGATTAGGCCACAGATTCTTAAATATGACACCAAAAGCACAAGAAACTAAAGAACAAAATAGATAAATTGGGCTTCATCAAATATAAAGACTGGTGTGCGTCAGAGGACACTCAAGAAAATGACGCCAGCCCAAGGGATGGGAGGAATAAATACCCATCGCAGCATTCCCCTCCAAACCTCCTATAAAAATATTCCCTGCGCTGACCACAGCCACTGCTCCTCCTCCCTGCTTCCCTCGCTTTCTGCCTCTGGTCCTTTCTTCACCATTTCTTCTCTTCTTTCTTTTCTCTGTTCTCATATGTTTCTCTTTTGTTCTTATTCTGTGTTCAGGAAATGCAATTTACATTTCTGATTTTTATAAATGGAGTCTTATAATATCACTAGAGAATCTGAGAGTTAACAGCCTGGGTACCAGAGTCTTCACTACAGTCAGCTATTTCTGTACCCCTCTCCCTGGCTTACGAACAGGCACACACAAAGTAGGCCTTTGATCTTGAAAACCTAGGGATCCCACTGGGACAAGGATAACTATTTATCTCTCTTTGCTTTTTTCTGCTGGGGCCTGGTTTCTGGCTTGCTCAATGTCCTATTTGGACAAAGACCAGTCAGGTCAGGAAAAGATCACTCCACAGTTCCAGCCCTGAAAACATGTGGGAAGAGCCTCTAAACAGTTCCCATATAAATTTTAAAAGGGTCATCTGAGTACACTATCAGAGTAAGGAAATGTGTAGGAAGAAAAGACAGTCTCTGTCCTCATAACTTAGGGAAGAAAACCAAATATGGAACATTCTCTTATGAATTTCTTCCTATACACTCACCCAAGACAAGAAACATTTTAGAATGTTCTAGGAAGCTATCTGGTGGCTTCGGTGGACGAAAATGTAAAGCATTTTAGGTTCATGGACAAAGATTTTCAAATCCTATGAGCCAAGCCTCATTTTCCTCATCTGTAAAACTAAGATAATAAAAACTTACTTCGCAGAGTTGTTAAAAGGATTCACTGATTTGATGTATTCTATTTTGGTAGAAATACACTATCTCTCTACTAATGACTCCGGGGTTCCAGAGGTCCAGGTCAGCATGTTCTTTACTCCTAAATGAGAAGCCATATAAAAGAAGAGGAGCTGTTCTCTGGCTCTAAAATGGAGACTAGCTTCTGAAAAGGGGGCATGTAACCATTTCTTCCACAAACCAAATTCATCATGCACTGGTAGACACGATCTACCAAAAGCCAGTTTTAAGTTCCACTGGGGCATGTTAGACAGAGGGAAGGGACAACGGCTGATTCCCTAAGCCACTGCTTTCTGCAAAGATGAACAATGACTTGTGCAAACAGCTCAGGCAGGCAGAAGTCTACAGCCCCAACTGTTGCCAGGAGCACTCATCACCATTGTCACCCACCCCTACTTCCACTGTTTGGTACTGCCATCACCACCCCTGTGGCCATCACCACCTCCACTAACATCAACAGCGCCATCGCCATGACCAATACCTCTTCTATACCTGCCGCCCCCTGTCACATCCACCACCACCACCATCATTATCATCACATGACATCAATCAAGACCCTAGCTGCTAGAAAAAGAATGGCTAAAGGTAAATCTGTCTATCATGAAGTTTTAAAGATGGTTTCACTGGAGAACTTTTTAATCACCTGTGTAATGTGTCACACTCATCTCTCAGCATGTACAAAAACAGTCCCATCTAAAACTACTTACTGGAACAAATGCCACTGAGCTGAAGAGAGATTCCTAGAGAGGCAAACTCCCTCCTCCCCTTCCCCACCATGTGGACCAGGAGAAAGAAAAGAAGAGGCTCTGTGATCCCTCCAGTGAGTCTCTAATATAGCTCTGTACCTGTGCTGCTCACTGTGTCCCAATAGGTAGGGCCAGAGAGACAGGGCTGGGTGGGAGAGGAGAGTGGCCATGGCCTCATGATGGTTGGTCATATTTCCATCTGCCAAGAGGCTGCTGTGTACTCCTTGGCCAGAAGTTCTGTTAAAATGAACTTGAGCCCTGCTGATGAAATGGCTTTGCCAGTAGTCCTATGGGAGGGTCATGTCTTTGGAGAACGAGGAGGGCATGTGCTGGTGCCCTGCCTGCTGCCACAAGCAAAACCGAAACAATACCCTTTTAAAATAGCTTTGACATAGATTCACTGTATTTTCCTTTGAAGACATAAAAAATATCTAATAACCTTGTCCACGTTAAAAAAAATATGGGTCACAGGTTTTTGCTAAAAAGAGAAAAAGCTATTTTTATTTCCTTGAATCCTTGTAACAGCTGTTATAAACAGCTAAACAGAATTTTTAATTATCCTTTTAAAAATACTTTTTAAAAAGTAAAGTTTATTCCTAGGCTGACACTGAATATGCCAGGTCTGTAGCTAGAAGCGAATTTTTATAGCTAGTTATAAACCCCTGAAATATGAGTTTACACTGGAAAAGCTGAAGCAACCTTAACTCTAACCACGCTGATGGGCGCCACTTTAATTATAGTCCCTGAATGGAAGAAAACAGTCTCTCTTCCACAGTAGCATCACAAAGAGCCCCATTAACTCTCCAATTACTAAATGAGGAAAACAACATTCTCTAGAACCCAAGCCAAGGAAAAAAGAACACTGCAAGTTCCAACTGAAAACCTTAAAACTGAGCTTCAAAGTGACAGCATATAGGGAGGCGCTCTCCTGGAAGGGATGTTTACTTCACTTATTTAAAACCAGTGAGTGTCTTTGCCAAGGCTCACATAACACTATTTGTTTAACAAATAAAGATGTGTGTTTCCTGGAGTGTTTCTAATTGGGATTTGAGATTCCGCCTCCTAAGAAACTCTAGGCCTGGCTATCTCCCTCCAGATGCCTTCAATGGGTCTCCCCTCTCATGGAGAAAAAAGGGCCCAGCCTTCTTAACTGAAGAGGCACAGGCAAAACAGCAGGACTCAGGACTGGTCTTCATCCAAGGCATCCATCACACTTTCAACAGGAAAGAAAAATGGGGAAGCACAAAACGATATCCAGTAGGATTTGTAAATTGAGCTATTCAGTAGGCAAGCAAACTTCAAAAATAGTAACTTGGGGGAGGCCAATTTCCTCCTCTCCTCCATTCTCTCCCTCCTCCCTCCCCAGTCTGCCGTGCTCCCCTGGCCATCTCTTCTGCAACAGCAGTGAAACAGACCTGTTTTCAAAGCCATGCTAACATCTTGGGAAGCGCCAGAGCAAAAATCAAAGATTCTTTGGCAGGGCGTGTAATATAAAACTTGAAGTTGTTTCTGTTAAATAAAAACAGGCATGTTAATTTTGGTGCCATTAAAAACACAGGAAAATGCTGTTGCCAAATAGAAAAAGGAAAAAAAAATCTCACCAAATGGGAAGCAGTTGTATTTTTGAGACTTGAGAGTGGTATTACAAAAAACTGGAGAGTAAAACTAAATGAGAAAAAAGAAGTGCAAAAGAATGGTTACTTTCTCAATTTTATTATACTCTTCTTTTCCATCATAATAAAAGAACGCATCCATCATTTCAAGGAACCCTGAAATTCAGGTCTCAGGAGTTCTATTCCCTTGCTCTGTAAATAATGAAACATTTTCCTGCTTGAGCCATGAGCTCCTGGTTCCACCCTTCTGCAACTGCTCTCAATAACACACTCCCATGGTATACAGATTAACTGAGCTATGCAGCAACCAGGAAAAATGCTCTGTACTCAAGATCCTGTTTTGAGCTGAATTAGACAAATGATCAGAAGAACAGAAATGTTCTGTTTTCTGGTTCCACCTGAAAGTTAGAGAATACGCCCAGTAGTATTTTTAAACACCTCTGAATTCATAAACACAAGAATATATCAAGCTATATCTACAGCCATGATAATCATCAGTGGGTCCTCAGGAGTCGTCCTCAGCCAATTTGACATCTTAGAGTATCCAAGAGGCAGAGGCCATGATGTCACAGTGGAAGCAAGAACTAGAGAGAAGAAAAACTGAAAACTGAAGGCTCTTGAAATCCTCTTTTGGGGACCCTAAGGAGACTCTGGAACACTGACTGTTGTTGTTGTTCCGAAACAACATGTTGTGAGAGATTTTTGGCTTTCATTTTAATTTGGAGGATAACTGTAATGGTGATTCCTCTTGTACCCTCCTCTGGTTAAACTGGTGTACACTGGGGAAATCACACTAGAGGTCCCCGGCAAAAAGTAAAATAACTTTAATCACCATGTACAAAAATCCTATTCCTATTTTTATATCCTTCTTTCTCTCACTTAATAATAGTAACAAAGGGTGACTTCCATGCCAGGGACCGCATAGTAAGCTGGCTGTGATATAATTCAGTGTCACGTGTGTGTCTTTCATAGACAGTGTTGTTTTCTTCCAAAGGCATGGCTTCCACAAAGTGACAGCTTGGCAATGCCCAGAATTCTCAGTGATAGCAATGAGCACTTGATAACCATGGACTTGAAGCAAAATCCAAGTGAGATTTCCCTACTTCTGATGCTATTGCAAAACTCTGGTGAATTCTCCAAATTTGAAAAAACGGCTACTACCTAAAAATTCAATGCTCCCAGACAGCTTGCTCATTCTACACCTTCTTCCACTCAGCCTGGTGTGGGAAACTGGGGGGGAGCCGAGGTAAGTGTGAAGGATGACATCACATAGGGCAGTGGACACCAAAAAGTCCCCAGGAGGCTTGCCAGTTAAAAGGCCTCATTAGATCCTCCAAAGAATCAAGCTACAGGAGGTAAACAGGCTCTGAAGGGCCAAATTAGAATTCAGTGAGATTCAAAGAACCTGGAAAAATGGTTCAACAAAATGAATTTCCAGGAAGACACGCAGACTAGCCTGAAGGAAGGCACGACTAACCATGTGTTAGTAAAGGAGTAAAAGGTAGAGAGCTATACTGACCTTTAAATAGAAAATGAATCAACTGCCAAGTACAGCTGTTAGCATTTCATATACGATTTTGGAACAGGTGAGTGAAATCATGGCACCAGAGAAGTGGTTCAGACTGTAGGCTCCATAGGCAGGGACCTGCGTAGACTTTCAGCTCTATCACTTAGCAGATGGGTGAGATATAGAATTACTCTTTTCCCAATTTTCTCACCTACAAAATGCCCAAATGGAATCTATCCCATAGAGAACGCAAGTCTTAAATGGGATGATACATGATGTGTACTCAGCACAAGAGGCACAGAGTTTACAGCTCAATAAATGGTTCCTAGCATCAACTATGGAGACGCCTTTCCAGGTTGCTGTGTCTGGTTTTAGACTTTTTAACTTCCGAGCAATGAAGAGAACCAGAAAATGCTCCAGCACAAAGCAACTGAGATGACTAAAGAACAGGAAAATAGAAGTTATAAAAATGGAACTCAAAGCTGTTGGGATTATCTAGCCCAGAAAAGAAAAATCTGGGAGGTAGCAAAGCAGATAAACAAAAGTGCATTATTCAGCATGGGTAATCAGATATTCTGCTGTTGGAATTAGGCTGTGCAAGAAGGTGTTTTGTTAAAGCAAGAACAGCAAGGCTTAGCCATAAAAAAAAAAAAAAAAAAAAAAAAAAACTTTCTTAAACTTTTCTTTTTAGGAAAAGTCATTTCCCTTGGTCTTAGAGACTAGACAAGCACAAGTCTATTTCACAGCAGGTCAGGCATCTGAAAGCACAACAAAACGACCCTCTTGCTGCCGCTTCAACTTCTAACAAGATCAACACATCCTTAAAGGGGTCAAAGGGTTCTGCAAAGGGGTGAGTGTGTGTGACACAAATGACCAGCAGCTCATTGGCCATGCTCTCTGGGCCTCTCAGCCCTTCTGTGACAGTTCTTTGTCTGTTCCCTCTACATAATGAGTGCCCTGCCAAACCAGCCTGGGGATCACCATATTCTGTGTGTCTACAGCAAACAGCCACAAGGGGGGACCGGGAGGCTGAATGCCTGTGTGTGTGTGTGTGCGTGTGTGTGTGTGTGTGCGTGCGTGTGTGTGTGCGCGCGTGCGGGCGTGCGCGTGCGCGCGCGTGTGGGTCTGGGTGTGTGCGCGCGCGCGGGCGCGCGTTTGCACACACAGAGTGCAGAGGTTTCTGATCATTTTGTATCCACTAAAATGGTTGCCTTTCAAAGATACAAAAAATATTTGCCATGCTGATAAAGAACATTGTCTGAATTTCTTCTTATTGTTATGCCTTACTAAAGCTGAGACAAATCATATCTGTTGCTTGCCTTCCATTGATGTCACCACAAAAAAACATAAAATAATTAGTCTGGCCAACATGAAACCATAACAGGGTAGCAGCATAGGCTCTGCCTACTATGTAAAACTGAATTTTGGGTGGTCTGCTCTAGAATTACATGTCGGGGGCATATAGATGTTCAACTGAGTCTTTAAAAAAGGTTTCAGCAACTCGGCTCCAGCTCATCTCATTCTTCCTTGAGGAGCCTGGAAATTTGGACACGTCTGGCTGTTTCCAGAAGCCACCATCTTCCACTTCCCTTTCTGTTGCGTCACTCCACTTTCTCTGTATTTGAATCATGCTTGGCCTCTGCCCAAGATTGAAGATTAAAACCACTGAAAATCTCTGTCTTCTCAACATCCTCCCATGTTAACAAAAGAGCATTAGCATTCCCCTTCATTTTTTCTCAATGTGGTAAAAAATACTTTCCCTTTATTTTATAAGACTGGTGGGTAGCTGGCCTTTCCGCCCAGGATCTGGGCAACCTCTTGCCTGCTCACCACTGAAACTGTGGGGTGAACACTCTTCCCTGAAAGCCCTGCTGCAGGTCCCTGTACCAGCTAGTGCCATTCACTCAACACCAGGGCACCACCTAAATAAATAAACCCAAAAGCCCAAATAAGCATAAATAAATACTTAGTTATCTTAACCAGAAAAATAAATGGCATTTCCCCATGCTATCTAAAAACACTTGGTATGTGGATTTATTTAATTTATTTATTTATTTATTTATTTGAGACGGAGTCTCATTCTGTCACCAGGCTGAAGTACAGTAGTGCAATCTTGGCTCACTGCAACCTCTGCCTCTGGGGTTCAAGTGATTCTCCTACCTCAGCCTCCTGAATATCTGGGACTACAGGTGCGTGCTACCATGCCCGGTTAATTTTTTGAATTTTTTTTTTAGGAGAGACAGGGTAGCACTGTGTAAGCCAGGATGGTCTCGATCTTGTGACCTCGTGATCCGCCTGCCTGGGCCTCCCAAAGTGCTGGAATTATAGGCATGAGCCACCACACCCGGACGGATTTATTTTTTTAACAGAGGTTCTCTTTAAACTTTCAAAGTGAGTGAAAATAGGATGAATACAACTTTATAGAATTGTTAAAATTTGTGAAACCTGAAGAACTACATCATTATGAAACTGCTGAAAAGGAGTCATTATGGCTTCCACTTGGTTTATTAAATAAGGTTTAGACCTAAATGAGCAAGATCTTCACCATGACACATTAGGTTGAGGGTGAGAGACTTATTTTTCTTGTCGCTATCCCTGCTATGGCATGTAGGTTTCTCTAAATATTAGTGAGCTATGCAAAAGTGCTGATATTCTACTGCTTTTAAGATTTCCCCAAACAGAAATTGCATGTGGTTTCACCTGCAGTTACCAAGCACTAGTGAAGGGTAAATAAGATGCAGGCACATCCCTACCTCCCACAATATGAAAGGTATGTTAATGAAATCTTTGCCATTCACTGACTATTTAAATATACCAGGTGCTCAATGCAGCGCTGTTTACAACAGTAAAATTTTGGAAAAAGTCAGAGATCCATATTTTGGAAAATTGTAACTGAGAACATCCATAGAATAGAATACTATGCAGCTAAATAAAAAAGAATGAGAAACTCTTTAAGGCCTGATATTATATCTAGGAGATAATGATAATTGACAAAAGCACAGTGTAAAATAGGGTGTGTGTTCTATCTCCTTTTAAGAAAAGGGAAGAAGAGTAATAATCTCTATCATCTTATTGGCCTGCAACTGCATGAAAGAACACAATGGGTTATACAAAAAGCTTATCAAGTACTATACCTAAGGAATGGAAGATGGGAGCAGAGATGGGGAACAAAAACATAAAAGAATTTCACTGGCTGGGTGGGCATGGTGGCTCACGCCTGTAATTCCAGCACTTTGGGAAGCCGAGGGAAGCAGATCACCTGAGGTCAGGAGTTTGAGACCAACTTGGGCAACACGGTGAAACACTGTCTTTACTAGAAATACAAAAATTAGCTGGGCAGTGGTGGCAGGTGCCTGAAATCCCAGCTACTTGGGAGGCTGAGGCAGGAGAGTCACTTGAACCCAGGAAACAGAGGTTGCAGTGAGCCAAGATCACACCACTACACTCCAGCCTAGGCGACCAATAAAGCAAGGCTCCATCTCAAAAAAAAACCCCAGAATTGCACTAAAGAAAGTTACTATTCAAAGCTCTTTTAAGGTTGGTCCTTTTGTAAAATTAATAATCCTTTTGGGCTGGGCATTGTGGCTCATTCCTGTAATCCTAGCACTTTAGGAGGCCGAGGGGGGTGGATAGCTTGCGCTTCAGAGTTTAAGACTAGCCTAGGCGGCCGGGCGCGGTGGCTCACGCTTGTAATCCCAGCACTTTGGGAGGCCGAGGCGGGTGGATCACGAGGTCAAGAGATCGAGACCATCCTGGTCAACATGGTGAAACCCCGTCTCTACTAAAACTACAAAACATTAGCTGGGCATAGTGGCGCATGCCTGTAATCCCAGCTACTCGGGAGGCTGAGGCAGGAGAATTGCCTGAACCCGGGAGGCGGAGGTTGCGGAGA
>NW_022437098.1:500232-515860 GCF_009761245.1 Sapajus apella | reverse complement strand
TTTCACCATGTTGACCAGGATGGTGAAACCCCGTCTCTACTAAAACTACAAAACATTAGCTGGGCATAGTGGCGCATGCCTGTAATCCCAGCTACTCGGGAGGCTGAGGCAGGAGAATTGCCTGAACCCGGGAGGCGGAGGTTGCGGTGAGCCGAGATCGCGCCATTGCACTCCAGCCTGGGTAACAAGAGCGAAACTCCGTCTCCAAAAAAAAGGGGAAAAAAAAAAAAAAAAAAACTAGCCTAGGCAACACAGTCAGACCTATAAAAAAATAGAAAAATTAGCCAGGCATGGTGGCGCATGCCTGTAGTCCCAGCTACTTGGGAGGCTGAAGGAGAACTGATTGAGCCTAGGAGGTGAAAGCTTCAGTGAGCCAAGATCGTGCCATTGTACTCCAGCCTGGATGACACAGTGAGATCCTGTTCCTAAAAATAAATAAAATCCCTTTTGCAAAACGTCTTGAGACATTCCATTCTGGCCTACAAGGTTATCTCAACCAAGACACACAGGTACTCCTTACAAAATACTGTGTATGCCCGAGGAGGGCTGGCCTGTGAAGACAGGTGGAAACGG
This sequence comes from Sapajus apella, assembly GCF_009761245.1. Lineage (NCBI taxonomy): Eukaryota > Metazoa > Chordata > Mammalia > Primates > Cebidae > Sapajus > Sapajus apella. The sequence goes on along the minus strand of NW_022437098.1, from coordinate 515,287 downwards.
CTGGCATTTGGAGGAAGAGCAGCAGGCAGGAGTTGCCCTGACTCCCCGCAGCTGCTGGCCACCCACTTGGTCTTAGCCTTCTGACTCTGGGTCTCTCTGGCTCTGTTTGGAAGATGCGGGTGGGGTGACAAAGGGTTCTTTCAGAAGTTTCTGTCATTCGGTCCCTTCAGAAACAGGTCAGATAATGGCTTAGATAATACTGAGAACGTATCAGAGACAGCTGTTTCAGGAGCTGACAGGCTCAATCTCTGATCCAAAAGTGATGGGAAAAGAGGTCAAGGACAGAAAGCTTTGTCTAACTGGTGGGACCAGAACTGCAGGAGGGCTGGAAGTCAGGCAAATAGGGCTTGGATAGTCTAGTTTAATCCAGGTGGGATCCCGAATCCCTAAATATCAGCTATAAGATTTCTTTTAATTTGTTATTAAATGTGGAAAAGCAACTAAGAAATACATTTTGACCTGAATCAAATAATGTCTGGTTTCTTTACCTTCACTGCCTTCTTTATCCTTCTTTTTTGGGGGAAGAAAAGTTAGTATGTATATTTAAAGCTCAAGCTATAGCCTTGAGAGAAGACCTAACAAAAATGTAGGTGCTACTCTAAACGCTCCTTCAGAGAACTGAGCAATTCCATGCGTACAATATAAGTAATCTGGACTCAACAACTCTGTAGCAAACCCTTCTTTTTTTTTTTTTTTTTTTTTTTGAGACGGAGTTTCGCTCTTGTTGCCCAGGCTGGAGTGCAATGGCGCGATCTCGGCTCACCGCAACCTCCGCCTCCTGGGTTCAGGCAATTCTCCTGTCTCAGCCTCCTGAGTAGCTGGGATTACAGGCACGCGCCACCATGCCCAGCTAATTTTTTGTAGTTTTTAGTAGAGACGGGGTTTCACCATGTTGACCAGGATGGTCTCGATCTCTTGACCTCGTGATCCACCCGCCTCGGCCTCCCAAAGTGCTGGGATTACAAGTGTGAGCCACCGCGCCCGGCCAGCAAACCTTTCATATTGTCTTACTATCATGCTAACTCACCACACCTATTTTTATTTTCTCCCTGGAGCTATTATTTTAGAGAACTATCTCAGATACTCTGGGTTAAAAGGAACTATAGAATTGTGGTTCACACTAATAAGCCACAAAACTTATGTGTTTCTTGGCCCATAAAACTAATAAATTTTCCTATGCGTACTGAAGCAAGGAACCAATATTTGCTAAGGGTCTAAGATGTACTGGCATCTACATATAATCTTATCCACAAGAGTTCCAGAGATGAGTAGTCTGTGGCAGCTTACCGGGGAGTAACTGGGCAGGGTTTCACTGCAGTCAAGGGCAGAGTTGGTGCTGGAGCGCTGACTCCAAATAGGGCTCTCTCTCCGTCATCTTGGGCAACAAGCAGAGATCGGAAGGTTTCTACCTACACTGAGCAAGTCTGAGGCATCACGGTAGGGTGGTAGGGTAAAATCCTATACCCTATACTGTGCAGTGGCTGGATGGCTTCCAAGGAGCACTATGACTTTTGTCCGAGAAGAGGCTTCTGTTTTCCCAAGGGGCCAGCTGTGCCAAGACACTGACCCTGGCTGGGAAATGTTTTCTATTTCCCATCTTTCTTTAAACCCAGCTCCTGCGATTTTCTCTTCTTATGCTTCTTCCTCGTGCTTCAGAGGAAAGATTAGAAAACTCTTTGGACCCAGCAAGATAGGCCTCTTAGATGCTGCTCTCCAGAATGCCAAATCTAGGCCTAAAGTTCTTAAGGGATCCCTTCAAGGTCCCTGTTTATTGGCCATGCTGAATCACCTCTGGTCCCAAGTTTCACTTGATGATAAACACTCAGATGGATATTAGCATGCTCGCTGCTTTCAAATTATGCCATAGCTCATCCTACTAGACCTCAAAAGTCTTCTTTTCAAAGCCCCAGGGGCTGGGGATGCCTGGGCAATGTCAGGGCTCCAAGGACACCTGGACAGCAAGGCAGCCAGCCAAGGGAACAAGGATGCTTGTCTCTCCCACATGGCCATGGAGCTGGCCAATTGTAAGTACCACACTCATGCATACAGCATTTCGTAAATGCTGGGACCAGTCCCTTCATGAGGGAAGCACATGTTATTTTCTTCTTCTTCTTCTTTCTTTCATTTCAGGCCAAAAACAAGTCAAGGCTTTGGGTAACTCTCTTTTACAAAATAGGGTACAGGGGCCAGGTGTGATGGCTCATGCCCATAATCCTAGCATTGTGGGAGGCCGAGGTGCACAGATTGATTGAGTCCAGGAGTTCGAGACCAGCCTGGGCAACATGGTGAAACCCCTTCTCCATGAGAATCACAAAAAAAATTAGCCAGGCATGGTGGTACACACCTGTAGTCCCAGCTTACTCAGGGAGATGGGATGGGAGGATCACCTGAGCCTGGGAGGTTGGGGCTGCAGTGAGCCGTGATCAAGCCACTGCACTTCTGCCTTGGGTAAAAAAGTGAGACCCTATCTCTTAAAAAAAAAAAAAGGAAAGAAAATGGAGTACAATGGTGAGAGAACATGACCCTAAATTTTAATATCATCTTCCAATCAGATCTTTTTTATAAATGTCAGAAGAATTGGACTGAAATTCCATGTGCACAGGCCTTTGTGGCCCTGTGAGAACCTTGACCTTTGCAGGAATTGTTGCCTTTGTTAGGCTCACATCCCTTTAGGAGAGTGAAATGGGAAGCGGGTAACCTAGAATATCTCCTTTTTGGAAATGTACCTCCCATAGCCCACCCCACCTCCTAACCCAGACCCAGGTCTAGCACTCCCTGCTCCTCCCTCCCACCCAAATCTACCTTGGACTCCACAGTCTTCTTCTAGCTCCACCATCTCCAGCCTTCAGCTTCCCATTAGCCCACCTCCTTACCAACCTATATGCCATTCCCTACTGAAGGAACAGAGCCCTGCCAGGGTCAGAGTGGCATTTCCTACCTTCCTAACCATTCTAAGTTATGCCCACTTAGGGAGGTGGCCAGTGGGGATCCTGGGACCATCCAGGTGCCTGTACCTTTTTCAGTGTTTGATCTAGCATGAGGTAGCCAAAGCTTGGTTTGATTTTTAGAGGACCCAACTAAATTCATTTCAGGCTCTCACTCTCATTTGAGTTAACTTGGGGAGTTATTCATATTACCTTGTCCACATGTTGTACCCTTGAGGAAAAGCACTATATTTGGGTGGAGGCCAAGGCTTATGCTGACAACTTGTTAGCTGGGGACCCTGAACTGTAGGGGGGCATGTCTGTGCCTAACAATGACCCTAACTGGAACTATCAACAAGCCCAGGCTAATCCAAGAAAAAGAAATAGTATGGTGACTTGTTTAGTGGAAGGAATTAAAAAAAAAATGTACACTAAGCCCAACTGTGATAAAATAAGGAAGATAAGGAATGGGTGAAAACCAAGCTTTGTTCCATGGTCACCTCATGGAGGCCATAAGAAAATATATTAACATTGACCTCAGTACTGATGGTGGCCTATTTTTACTAGGGACACACTTTATAAGCTGGTCAGCACTCAACATCAGGAGAAAATTACAGAAATTGGCTTTGGGACACCAAATGCCTATTAAACCAAAGCTTGATGTGGCTCTCTGGATATTCAATAACAGGGACAGGGCTGAAGAGACTGAAAGGACCCAGCGTGGCAAATAATGGGACAGACAGCAGGTCCAAATGATGAGGTTGCTGTAAGTAGCACGTTGCAACCTCAGGGTCACCCAGAGAGATGCTTCACCCATGGAGCAAAAAGGCCTAACAGCAAACCTGCAGGCAATGGTTGCTGCTCCAAGTGTGGAGTAAGAACTGTCCCAGCCAGGGGAGCCCACCCAGACCCTGTCCTCACTGCAAGCAGGAGGGCCACTGGAAAAGGGATTGCCCTCAGCTCCAATAAAACAGGACACCCAATCCATAACGGCCATAACTGAGGCCTGAAGGGGCCTGAGGTTCTCGGAGGCTCCCATAAAAGGCCTGGTCATCATAACTGAGGATGCTTAGGTGACTCTTGACGTGGCAACTAAGAATATCAATCTCTTAATTGATACAAGGGCAAATTACTCTGTCCTAAATGGCCACTGTGGGCCCTTATCCTCCAAAAGCTGCACTGTCATGGGTGTCAATGGCACCCCAAAATCAAAACACTTTACAGTGCCCCTGAACTGCAGGCTAGGAAACTATATGGTAACTCATGAGTTTCTTTCTTTCTTTTTTTTTTTTTTTCCTTTGGAAAGACAAAGTTCATGCAACAATGAGTTTCTAGTTATGCCAGGGTGCCCCACTCTTTCATTGGGATGGGACTTCTTAGCCACCCTTGAGGTCACTTTGCATTTATCAGGCCCTGGGGGGGGGGGGTTCCTTTTTGGCAGTGTTGTTTCCTAAGCCAGCCTCAGAAAAACAGGAGATCACTCCCAAAATAAGGTCTCAGACCCACAGGTATGGGACCAAGAAAGCCCTGGCAAAGCAATTGATGCTGAGCCAGTGATCATCTCTTTAAAAGACAAAAATAATTTCCCACACAAGCATCAATATCCTCTCAAACCAGAAGCCAGGCAAGGACTCCAACCTCTAATTGAGAAGTTTTTTTTTTTTTTTTTTTTGTTGAGGCGGAGTTTTACTCTTGTTACCCAGGCTGGAGTGCAATGGGGGGATCTTGGCTCACCACAACCTCCGCCTCCTGGGTTCAGGCAATTCTCCTGCCTCAGCCTCCTGAGTAGCTGGGATTACAGGCACGCGCCACCATGCCCCAGCTGATTTTTTGTGTTTTTAGTAGAGACGGGGTTTCACTATGTTGACCAGGATGGTCTCGATCTCTTGACCTCGTGATCCACCTGCCTCGGCCTCCCAAAGTGCTGGGATTGCAGGCGTGAGCCACCGTGCCCAGCGCGAAGTTTTTTAAAACGTGGCTTCCTGATTCCATGTTAGTCTCCTTGTAATACTCCTGGTCTTCCCTATCCAAAAACCAATCAGAGCATATCACCTAGTTCAAGACTTGAGAGCCATTAATGAGGCTGTAATTTCCTTACACCTTATAGTGCCAAATCCTTATGCCATACTTACTCAAATACCAGGAGATCAATGGTTCACGGTATTAGATCTTAAGGACGCTTTCTTTTACATCCCTTTGCATTCTGACTCTCAGTATCTATTTGCTTTTGAAAGGACTAATCTTAGAACTAATATTACCCAGCAGCACACCTGGACAGTACTACCTCAGGGCTTTACGGATGGCCCTCACTTGTTCAGAAATGCCTTGGCACAAGAATAAAGGGAGCTAGGGCCAGAAATGGGGAGCCATTCTCAAATATGCGGATGACATCCTTGCATGCGGTCCCACTAGAGAGGACTCAGAGAACAATGCCATTCAAGTCCTAACCTCCTGGGAAAAAGAGGGTATCAGGTCTCTCCATCCCAACGCTCAGATTTCTAAAACCAAAAGTTAAATAGCTGGGGTACATCCTAAGCCCAGGAAACCAGACTTTCTCCACTGCGTGAAAGGAGGCTGTCTAAAAGGTGTGGCCTCCACAAATAAGTAACTCAGAGCTTTTCTGAAAATGGCAAGATTTTGCAGGATTTGGGCTCATTGCTAAGCCATCATGTGAGGCCCCAATAGAGCCAGAGCAAGAACTACTTGGAGAGGTTTGTGCAGTAATAAACCACACTTGTTGTTCTCATATTAACAATTCAGGATTAAACTGCAAGTTTGATTTACCAACAGACTACCTTGCTACATAATTGAATAACCCCACTGCTCAACATGGATATTCCACCCCTTGGTTAAAGAAACCCATAAAGATAGAAACCCCAAACCCCCTTGCACATGACTCTCTCTCTTTAGTACACCCACACACCCTTTTCTTGAGTGTGTACTTTATCTTCCAACTCGTCCCTGAATTCCTTCTTGCAGCGGTGTCAAGAGCCCGGACACAGCCGGGGTGGAAGTCCCTCCAGCACCAATCTCACACTGCACCCTATGGGGAGCAGAATATGAAATGTACTTGGTTCTCTGCAGCTTGCCTTTGCTCAGCTCAGGCCAACAACCCACCATTAGGATCCACCCAGCCTGTGGCTCAGAGGCCAAGAGCCCAGGCCCTTATCCGCTGTCCACACCTGCTAGGACTCATCACCCTGCATGAGAAAACTACTCAGGGGAGCAGAAAGCACAGCTTGCCCTGCCTGCTGGGTAGAAAATCATGGGAGGGGCAGAGCAGAGAGGCCTCTCTGAGTAGCAAGGATTCCAGGTCTCAGCACAGGCTGGTAAGGGGGAGGACAGGGATGGTCTGGAAGGAAGCTGCAGGGAGCCTGTGACAGCAGGGCTGTGGAAGGACCTGGAGCTTGTTTGTGAGAGGATATATATCTGAGGACATCCCGAAAGCTATAAAGTCAGGTGGTATCATCATTAAAGAATCTGAAGGCCAGAAGTGGACCTTCATCAATCCAAACATTGTCAGGTTTACTCAACGCAACCAAGATCTTTAATCTGAAGAATGTGAGTTCTTTTAAATTATCAAGCCCAGAGAGACATTAAAATGAGGCAGCAATCACATTCTCCTCCCCACTTTGAGGTCTGCACTCATCTCTTCTAATTGCTTGCTACTGCCAGAAGTAGCTATAAATTAGCCTAATAATGTCACAGCAGACTCTGTAACCCATACCCTGTAGCTTAACAATGTATAGCCAATCACTAATCAGTGTTATTTCTAAAACCTATGAGAATTCCTAACAGATCGCTCTATATAGCCCACTGCTTGTCCTACCCCTTACTTTTTTTTTTTTTTTTTGAGACAAAGTTTCACTCTTTCACCCAGGCTGGAGTGTAGTGACACGATTTCGGATCACTGCAACCCCTGCCTTCCGGTTTCAAGTGATTCTCATGCCTCAGCCTTCTGAGTAGCTGGGATTACAGGCACCCACCACCACATCTGACTAATTTTTGTATTTTTAGTAGAGACAAGGTTTCACCATGTTGGCCAGGCTGGTCTCAAACTCCTGACCTTGTGATCCACCTGCCTTGGCCTCCCAAAATGCCGAGATTATAGGCGTGAGCCACCACAGCCGGCTGTCCCCCCTTTTTATTTTTTTGCCTCTAAAAACCTGCTTGTAACAAAAGCAGGACAGAGCTCACATTCAAGGTTCCTTGGGTCTGTGCCTTCCAGGCAGCCATCCTCCCTTTGGCTCAGTAAAACTCTTTAAATTATATTTGGTGCTTCAGCTTCTTCCTTTTAGGTCCACAGCACTGACTTCCCTTCCCAATCCTAAGGTCTAACTTATGCTTTTGCTTATAAAAGCAAAAGGGAAGTGTCCCTTTGCAAATTATTCAGGGCTGTGGTTGTAAACAACAAACTCAACTAGCTTTGACCAAATAAAGGCCTTATTTGAAGGCTCAGAGACCCATAGGAAGGGCAGGGTCACAGAGTGAATACCATTTCTCTCCCTCATTCTGCTTCTCCTACATTCTCTAAGACCAGGCCCCTCCCAGTGGTAGGAAACGTGGTCTAGTCACTCTCATACCACACATTTCTCAGCCTCCTCTATTCACATTCTAACTGGGAAATCCCAGGGCAGGACTTGTGCCAAAGGTAAGTAGTAAGATTCCCTGACAGAGGTGCCCTCAGGAAGGGGGGTATAAAGAGGAAGCGGTTTGAGTCCCTTGGAGCAAAACAGTGTGATGCACTTCCATGGTCTTGGGAAGACTCCCGAATTCTGGGGAGGACAGGTTGGCATGCACTGACTGGTCTTCCTCTTAGATTCTAAGTCAGATCTCAGCAAGCTACCTAAGGGGCCAAGCAGGGACCCTCTCCTTCGTGCATCTCCATGAGCCCACCAAACAATGGAGCACATTGCTGGTGGTGTTCCCCATTACAGAAGTAAATATCTAGCTCTGAGCCTACTTCTTCCCAAGTTTAAGGAATTATTACAGAATGAGAAGATGTGCACGTGGTCCTGAGAACAAGCACCTTTCCCTCATCTCTGCCATTAGGAACATAGCACAGGTCTCCTTCAACACGCAGGAGCCTTAGACACGGAAGCCGAGGAAGCAGCGTTCCCTGGATAAAGCACCATCAACTATACCCTCAAATAACTTGAAACTATCAAAATGCTGCTGGCAGGAGGCTGAATGCAATAGGTTCCTTTCATTGTCCATTCATTCGCCTCATCCCAAATTCCCAGCACAACCATGTGTGGCCTTTGAGGGTATGGGAGACACTCCAAGCTTAAACAGGTAAAATTGAGACAGGTGAACCTGGACCATCAGAAAGATCAGAATAACCTTTCTAAGGAGTTCTCCCCAGACAACACTTAAGCTGAGGCGATGCCACCTCTGGGGGCTGCACCTGAAGTCGTTACAGGGACAGGCACAGAAGCCAGGGCAGGCTTTCTGGGTGCAATTTCGTGCAGTGGCCTTGAGACTGGGACCGAGCCCCCTCCCAGGCAGTGCACCCTGCTAAGCTCTGGGACCCATAATCTCTTGATTGCTTACAGCTCTGCAAGGAGGTATCAAAGCCTGGATAAATGGTTTGAAGCCCAAGTGGTGGTCGGGGGGCAGCTGTGGTAGAGAAGGGAGGGCTGATGGGGAGTGGAGACAGCCCAGAGGGAAAAGGTCTGGGGGCAGGGAGGGGAAGTCCAAGAAAGAAGAGAAATCAGAATTAAATGAAAACAGGGTTTGTAGCTGGGCCCCTCTCAGTAAAGTTCTGCCATGCATGCATTAACCTTCCATCAAGGCAAACAAAATCCAGGGACCTCATGCCTGCCTGGTGGGGCACATAAAGCCTAGGGGACATAATATCTTCCAGGTGGGTGTGCCCAGAAGCACACACTGGTACTTGACAAGTCATTTAAAACTGACTGTCAAGGTCAAAACAACACCACCTGCAGGCACAACTGAAATGTCTTCATCCATTCCCCCCCTCTGAGTTCTCTGTTGTTGTTTTAAACTAAAGCACAGTTTGAGCAGCAGACAAGCCTGACAACTGTTCAAACATATGTATGTGCAACCTATTAGCTTGTAAATGGAGATATCTGGAAGCTAAAGACATGTGATGGGGGTGGGGAGGCACGTTAGCCGCTGACTCTGAGGGGTCAAAGGAGGAGGTCTGAGTGGTAAATTGCTGGGCTGAAGGAAGAAGACCTTCAGAGATGGAACCCACTCCTGATGGAGTATTAAAAAAAAAAAAAAAGAAAAAAAGAAAGAAAAAGAAAATGCTGCTTTTCACTGATGGTGCACAAAACAGAGGGAGTTATGAAAAGAAGGGGCTCCTGCCCTTGAGATCTGTTTATTTTGTAATTAACAAAGGTAAAAGGGCCAGGCGAGGTGGCTCCTGCCTATAATCCCAGCACTTTGGGAAGCTGAGGTGGGCGGATCACGAGGTCAGGAGATCTAGACTATCTTGGCCAACATGGTGAAACATCGTCTCTACTAAAAATACAAAAAAATTAGCTGGGCATGGTGGCGCATGCCTGTAGTCCCAGCTACTCAGGAGGCTGAGGCAGGAGAATTGCTTGAACCCAGGAGGTAGAGATTGCAGTGAGCTGAGATCACGCCACTGTACTACAGCCTGGGTGACAGTGCAAGACTCCATCTCAAAAACAAAAACAAAAACCAAGGGTAAAAGAGGCCCCCTTCTGAAACTTTTGCTTGGGGGCCTAAACTTCAAACACCTATTACTGCCTAGGTGCCCATGGAATCTAAGGAAATCCAAGCCTCATGATCTACTAGCGCTTACATTAAAAAGAAAATATATATGTATTTTAAATTGCTGAACGAAACTGAATCACCCCATCCCTGTTCAAATAAAAAACTTGATTAAAGGCCGGGAGCGGTGGCTCACACCTGTAATCCCAGCACTTTGTGGGACCAAGGTAGGCGGATCACTTGAGGTCAGGAGTTTGAGACCGGCCTGGCCAACACAGTGAAACCTTGTCTCTACTAAAAATACAAAAAATTAGCTGGTTGTGGTGGCAGGCACCTGTAATACCAGCTACTCAGAAGGCTGACGCAGGAGAATTGCTTGAACCTGGGAGGCGAAGGTTGTGGTGAGCCTAGACCACACCACTGTGTGAGAATCCATCTCAAAAAAAAAAAAAAAGGCTCAAAATAGACAAATGGGATCTATTTAAACAAGAGCTCTGCACAGCAAAAGGAACTATCATTAGAGTGAACAAGCAACCAACAGAATTGGAAAAAAATGTTCGCAAACTACCCATCTGACAAAGGGCTAATAATCAGAATCTACAAAGAACTTAAACAGATTTACAAGAATAAAACAACCCCATCAAAAAGTGTTCAAAGGATATGAACAGGCACTTTTCAAACGAAGACATTTATGCCGCCAACAAACATGAGAAAAAGCTCATCATCACTGGTCATTAGAAAAGTGCAAATCTAAACCACATTGAGATACCATCTCACACCAGTTAGAATGGCAATCATTAAAAAGCCAGGAGACAACAGATGCTGGAGAGGATGTAGAGAAACAGGAATGCTTTTACACAGTTGGTGGGAGTGTAAATTAGTTCAGCCACTGTGGAAGACAGTGTGGAGATTCCTCAAGGATCTAGAAATAAAAATACCATTTGACCCAGCAAGCCCATTACTGGGTATATACCCAAAGGATTATAAAACATTCTATTATAAAGACACATGTACTCTTTGGACACAAACGTTTGTTGCGGCACTGCTTACAACAGCAAAGACTTGGAACCAATTCAAATGCCCATCAAAGATAGACTGGATAAGGACAATGTGGCATATATACACCATGGAATACTATGCAGCCATAAAAAAGGATGAGTTCGTGTCCTTTGCAGGGGCATGGATGAACCTGGAAACCATCATTCTCAGCAAACTGACACAAAAACAGAAAAGCAAATACTGCATGTTCTCACTCATAAGTGGGTGTTAAACAATGAGAACACATGGACACAGGGAAGGGAACATCACAGACAGGGGCCTATTGGGTTTGGGGGCCAGGGGAGGGATAGCAGAGGGTAAGGGGATTGGGGAGGGATAACATTAGGAGAAATACCTAATACAGATAATGGGGGGATGGATGCAGCAAACCACCAAGGCACGTGTATACCTATGTAACAAACCTGCATCTTCTACACATGAACCCCAGAACTTAAGGAATAATAAAAAAAATTAATTTAAAAAAAAAGGCTCCCTGAGCACAACAGTTGGGGAAATACTGCAAATCCTGTCTCTGTCTTCAAGATGCACAGATATGCCAGAATATTAAATCACGATCATAAGGATATTAAGGGCTTTCTTAGAAGCCGTCCAGTAAGGAATCCCTTTTAAGTTTGTTTAATCCATTTATTTCCCAAACGAATTAACTCACAGTTCCTTTTCCCACATTATTAACATTCCACAAAACTAGTTTTCCTTGAAACCAACTTTAGAAACTCCCAATTTATATTTAGGCTAAAGGTCTCATACTTCCTTGTGGCCACAGCATCGTCAGCATTCATCATACCTGTCTGTTGATACGTGTTTATCAAGTGAGTTCTTGGCTCTGCCCATCTACCCCTTTCCAACTGCCAGCTTTCAATAGGATGTTCCAAGATTGCACACCTACGAAAAAAGGCAAAAACTGCAGCCGGCTCATTTCCAAAGAAAAGCACCATCCTTAGGTCCTCCGGATGTCCTCTTAGAGGAGACCCACTCAGAAACTAGGACCTGCCAGCCACAGTTTCCAACAACTTGGCAAGGTGGGCTCGCAGGAGCACAGGCCAAGGGTGGGTAGTAACATACTCACAGGAGCACCTCCTCCTCCTTGCCTACCATAAGTCTTGGCTGGGGAGCCCAACTATCATTCACACTTTTCTGGAATGAAGTTCCAAGATTTCCATTTTATGGTGAGAAGCGGGGAGGTGACTATTCTTAGCAAGCTAGCTGGGAAGGTAAGGAGCAGATTTGGTTTGTTCAATGACTGCAGATTTGGCATTCTGTCTTCTGGGAACAATGTCTAGACTTTCTGAGGAGTCGCCTCTATAAATAGCATGGTTAGTTAACCAAGAAATATAACACGTACTACTATGAGCTCCACTCTGAGGTTAAATCAGGGCAGATTTGTGCAATATATCTCAACTCCCACTTGGTATTCAATGTTTTAAGAAAGCAATCCATTTTTGAAGGGTGCATCCCCCTCACATCTGTGGCCTTTCAATATAATCAAGTTAACACTTCCCTTAAAGAAAAGGTGGCTGAGACACTCTTCCAATTACGATTAGGGGTGAAATGTAGAGATGAGGCAATTTCTCACCCACATAATGCAAACAGGGCTCTGTGGCACAGAGGTGGGCTCCCGCTGTATCTTGGCAATATTCCCTCCAGCAGAGCGTGTTCGGACATTGTACCTTGCCTGGGTACTTTCCAGAGTTGGTGTTTTCCCTAAAAGAAGTCTATCCTTAAAAGAAATACTTAACAGCGCCATGCCCACATGTATACATCAGCAGTACAGAAGCTGGTAGTATTTGCTCACTCTGTGTAGTGGTCTAAGGAGAAAGAGCTTGTAAGATTAGAAATATCCCAAGTGGGCCGGGCGCAGTGGCTCAAGCCTGTAATCCCAGCACTTTGGGAGGCTGAGGCGGGTGGATCACGAGGTCAAGAGATCGAGACCATCCTGGTCAACAAGGTGAAACCCCGTCTCTACTAAAAATACAAAAATTAGCTGGGCATGATGGTGCATGCCTGTAGTCCCAGCTACTCGGGAGGCTGAGGCCGGAGAATTGCTTGAACCCAGGAGGCGGAGGTTGCGGTGAGCCGAGATCGCGCCATTGCACTCCAGCCTGGGCAACAACAGCAAAACTCCGTCTCAAAAAAAAAAAAAAAAAGAAAAAAGAAATATCCCAAGTTAGGCAACTTTGTGCACTGAACTGTGTTGGTCTTTTTCACCCCGGGAGTACATTCTATTCAGTAATGATTCTTCTGTAGAGACATAAGTGGGAAGGTGGGAAAAAGCCTTTCCTTGCAATGAAAAAAATGGCAAGGTGGTGCCGACTGGCTGTCTCAGGCACAAGGACTGGAAGAGATTAGGAACCTGGGATGACATCAATAGAGAGACGATTACAAAGGCAGGTAGAGGAATGATTGCTTCAGGAAGGCCTTTCAGAGGCCTGACAAGTTCTCTTGAGGGATGGCCCCAGCAGTGTTCTCAGAAGGTAGGACTATCAATCTATGTGTGGGGAGAACAGTTCAAAGAAAACCAAACACTTAAGCATAATCTTTCAGAGGGTGAAGAAGCATGGCATAATGATGATAAGACGCTACTTCTCGATCTGACAAGCAACACAGCTGTCTGATGGCAAAAAGAAGATTCTAGCTAACCCAAAAGCTGTGAGTTCACTCTGCCTGTTGCTCCAACAGAAGAGACAGAACCTGGCCCCTAAGAGCCCATGTGATACAGAAATTTGCCTGGTATCCAGATTCTATGGCTGCCTCAACAGTATGGTTTCGGCGGGGGAGACCCTGAAGCAAGCATGCGCTGCCTTAGAAACAGTTAAGATCAATTTTGCCTAAGTCTGGACCGCCGGACTCCCAGAGCCATCCCAAGATGAGGCCATTTTACTTGTCTCCCTGACTTCCTGCTTCTAAGTGACTCTGGGACGTTATATATCCTCTTATACCTGCTCTGTAAAAAAACGGAACATACACATGCATTCTCACTACCTACCTTGCTTAGTACAAACCAGTATTGTCAAGACCAACAAAATCATCCCAGCCAAGGGCTTTCAGAGTCCCAGAAGAACATCACTTTATGAATACCAGTTACTATTTCAGGAATACAAAAATGAAAGAACCAGAACACATTAGAAGGGGAAAGCCCCTCCCTATAACATAGGATGCAAATAAAGTCAAATAATTTTCTCAAGAAGGAAAATAGAAGCAAAAGAAAAAATGGAGAAAGTGAACACAAAGAAAGCAACAAAGCGGACGCACACACCATCATAAATCACCTTGCATGTGCCTCACAGCTCACAACTCATTCTGTTTGTTCATCTCTACAGCAACGGCAGGGTTGCCAGTAAACAAAGGATTAAAATTTTACAGAAAAAAAGGATGGTATGAGCTGCTTTCTATCATTCACACCCACCTGTTCAAAAAAGCAGAGAAGAGTTATACTGCAAAACAAGGGAAAGAAATGCCCATTCAACATCTTTTTAAAAACAATCCATGCAGAAAGAAAATTGAGAATGTATTAAAATCTGAGAAAGAAATGACAACAATAACAAGAAACAAAACCCACACACAAAACGAAAATATGCAGCACGTCAGAGAAAGTGGAGAAGTTGGCAGCCATGGTGAACTGAAAGTCATACTAATTTAAGGCTCAAACTGTGATTCCTGAGGCAAAGAATTACTATGTCTGCATCTTGCTTTGAAATCAGGGGGTCACATCCCCTGAAATCCAAAGAAGGATTGTTTAAAAGTATGGTAGTTTTGGTTTGGGGGATCAAAAATTCAAGTAAAGCCAACAAAGAACAAGCAAAGAAAAATTTTCAAAGCCGTGAAACCTTGCTACTTAAGATGACAGAAATTTACGACTGCTTCCTTCCCCAGCAGAAAGGAGCACAATTAGAACGCTGAAAACAACAGGCCCTTTGTACCAGCATGTTATGTTTTGCTTATTCTATTACACATTGGGTGGGAGATAAGAATAAGAATAAACAGGACAACACCCTGTCTAACCTGGAAGGAGGAAAAAGCTGGTTACATTCATTCTTGGGCATGTATGTGCATACCATTTACTTGCAAATTGAAGTACTTTAGAAAATTGTATATGCAATAGTCAGGAACTAGTATAAGCATTCAAGAGGTCTTTTATTGCACAATCAAATCTTTTAAGAAAAAGCCTTGTGTAATAGGGAGCTTTATAGTTTTTCCTTACAGTGAAGCAGGTTGAAGATTTTAAATAATTAATAATTTTCTCTATGCTCCTTGTCAATCCTATTTTCATTCCTTTTTTTAAAAAAAAAAAAAAAAAAAAAGGGCCGGGCGCGGTGGCTCAAGCCTTGTAATCCCAGCACTTTGGGAGGCCGAGGCGGGTGGATCACGAG
>NW_022437098.1:448398-500132 GCF_009761245.1 Sapajus apella | reverse complement strand
AAAAAAAAAAAAAAAAAAAAAAAAAAAAACCACATCTTTAAAATTAGGATGAGTAAATATATAGACACAGCTTCCCTCTCTGTGACCGATAGTGTCAAAAAACCTTGCAAAGAATCAACAGCAACCAGGGGAAGAGAACATGGTGACCTGAGACTTCTCCCTTCTCTACAAAGGGATAGTTGCCAGTCTGGGTGCCGGGTGTTCTGAGAGCTTCAGCCATGGAGAATTCTGCTGAAGAACAGCAGCTGCTAAGCTAATTGGGTTCTAATTAGCCAGTCAAGAGATGATATGGACATCTACAGTCCCAAGAAAATTTTTAAAAAAGATTTGATCTCTTCCCATAACCCCCGTCTGCCTAGAACGACGGACCTGACTCAGTCTTGCCATTTCTTAGTGGCTCTTTTGCTCCTGGCACCCAAGCTAAGGATGGGGCTAAGGAAAGCCATTCTAAAGAGCTCACTGACCTGCTACCATCCTGGCCCTCATTCTAGTCCTCCAACTCATGAGAGTGGTTCTCACCTGGAGGCCTGTGGACTGGGGTGTTTTTCCATCAGATGGTCACAAAGCTGATTCCTTTTTATTCCTCAGTCTCAGCCCAAATGTCACTCTTTAAGGAAGCTTTTCCCTCTCACCCTAACGATGCTACCGATTCTCCCACTCTGACACTTTCTTCATAGCATACATCTTAATTACTTGTTTCACGTATACTAATTTTCTCCCCTGACTTGAATGTCCACTCCATGAGAACAGAGACTTCATCAATCTCGTTCACCCTTGTAGGCTCTGCATCGTGAGTTTTATCTGGCACACAGTATATACTTAATATATATATTTATTGCAAGAATAAATAAACAATAAGCAAATGATCAAGACTATCTGGTATAGAACCAGTGGGGAAGAGGTCACAGAATCTGTCACCTGTCAACGGCCACACTGTAGTCATTTCTTCCTCTCAATTCTCCCAGTGGGACGAAGGGTGAAGCTGCACGTGAATAGCTAAGCCACGAAGCAGAGCTACAGAGCACATGGTTTTTAAACTTCTGGGCTCTTAACAGAAAACCACTCTGAAATAAGTTGCAGGAGATTCATGAAATTCAAATACAAAGAAAAAAAAAGAACATATTTAGATGTCAGCAAGGTAGTTCTGCCAGCCTAATTATGCCCATGACATGTAATTGTGAACTGCCGAAAGACAAATGGGAAGCAAAGCATTTATTATACACACATACAGAGGTAAGACTAAGGTGTTAATTTTTAAGCAACTGTCATAAGCCTGGTTCTAGAATATTATTCCACTAACGTTACTGCTGTTATAACAAAGAATTTAAGTGTGATGATGAGCTCCTTTCATGTATTTCTTAAAACTAAGAAATTAGGCTTGCCAGTCAATCCCCAGCAAAGACTCTGAGAACAGAGGAGGACACAATGGAAATGTCAGAATATTAATTAAACCAACAGGAAGAGAGCTGTGTGTATGTCAAAGACGCATTTTAATGGCATGCATGTCTTCATATAGACATCATAGTAGTCAAGCCAAGAAATGTACACTTTATGGTTCCTGATATGGCAGATTCAGTCTTCATGGAAGGCAAAAACACAATGAAACAAAAACTGAAAGCCCACACACGCCCACTGAGGAAAGCACCTGAAAGGCAAACTAGTGACTTTTCTCAGAATCAGAACAGAATGAAAGTCTCTCTCCTCTGGAACAGGGATTCAGAAAAGGACTGGGGTAGGGGAGGGGGTCAGTTAGCAATGGCTCCTGTTATATTAAAAGGTGACAAAAATCATGAAGAAAAGTGTTGATAAATGTTCTAGTTACTGATATGTTTGAAAAGCATTCAAAATTCTAAAATATTATCTGTGTATTATTTACCTGATCAACTGATTTATCATTATCATACATTCAAGTTTTATAAATGTTTTTCCTCCACTTTACTGAAGTACCAGAATCAAGCTCAAAAACAGAATCAAAGAGACTTTTAAGTTTATTCATAAAAACTATAACATTTAAAATAGTGGAATCATTATTAATATTATCCAAAATTCTCAGAAATTCTTTAAAATGGTTAATTATAATTCACCCATTTTAGTTCATGTGGGAATGTTTAACGTCATTTGCCAAAAAAGAATACTGAAATGGTATAAAGTGGTATTCATTACGATTAAGACCTAATCACTAAAGAAGTCCAGAGGCATGGAATTGATGATCTTGCATATATGTTTATAAAACATGGACTAGAGAAAGAGCCATTTACTTTACCAAGAAGTCCTTTGATCTCTCAGCATATTATAACTAAGAGGACAATGGAGGTCTTTTTGGATGACTCCTCCTAGCCTTGAGGTTTCTCTATTCCTGTTCAGGGTATGAAGTTGACTTACAAAACCATCGCTTTTGTTCCAGCTTTGCTTTATAGAACCTCAAGCAAAGCCTCGACCATAAATAAAGCAGCAGGGCCCCAGTAGCCAGCTGAGTCATAAACCCCACTCAGCGGCATGTGGCCCAAGGTGTTGGGATCCTGACAGAGTCAAGCCAAGCAAGTGGAATCAATTGAAGTCAGAGTTTGGAAAAAACAGAGAGCTCCCCTTCCCTACCCCAACTGGCAGTGGGAGATACCACAATCCCCCTTCTACAGCTCTCATCCAGGGAATGGTAATAAGTCCAGGAAAACCTCTAGACCTGGGCAGACTTTACTTCCACAGTCTAAAAAGGAAGAAAAAAAATGGTATTTTACAACCAATCACAAATTCTGAATGTACGGTTCTCCTACTTTTAAGCATGAAAGCAGTTTTGTTGCTGCTAGGTTATTGTCACCATCATATTTTTCAACATTTGTGCCCAGGACCATTAGGCCTTATGGTACGTAGGCTTACTACTTTAAAATTACTGAGTTAAGCATGTTTAAATGTCACAAAAAGCAGCAAACACACGCCCTACCTGCTTGGGCATGCAAACTTGAAAAGAGAAGGTTTACAGAAGGGCCTGCAGGTCAGCTCATTCTGGTTCTGGCAGACTGATGTCAGGAAGGAGCTATAGAAAACAGAATCCTGTGCAGGAAAAACACTCCGCCTTTGGTTCCCTCAGGCTAGAACTTGGAACTGCTAGCAAACATGCCCTAAAAAGCTGCAATTCTCATAAAATGCTAAAAGCTCCCAAGTAAATATGGCCCCTCAAACCCATGTACAAATAAGAAACATTTAATGAACAACTCTTCCTTAACCAATCCCTCTACATAAATTAAGTCCAGCAGACTCTTCAAAAGGACAAAAGAAGCCCCCCATTATGACAAATTCTATATATAGACATCCAAGACAATTATATGATACACATAACAAAATATATATAATTATCCTAGTTTCTATATTTCCATTACCTTCATAAATATAGGATAAAAATCAGTCTAAATGACTTTCTCAGACCTCCTCAAGGATTAAGGCGAGCCAGCCAGTCTTTTTAAAGTCTATGTATGTAGTAAAGATCAAAAGCAAATGTTCTGGTCAATTCTTTTCTGCTCATGGTTTTACTAAGAATGTGCGCAGTTTTCAGGGAAAACACCACAAATGACAGCTGCTCAAAAGCATGGGAATTAATTGGCAGCAGGAATTTCCTTGACTAATGGGGAAAAACTTGAAGTCACATGTTTTGATGAGCTTATTTTTCCCATCCTTAGTCAAGCATATTCACTGCTAATGATTAAGATTTTCACCAAATAGAAACATAACCAAGTAAAATCTTGAATCCATTTCCTATCTTTTCTCAGTGGAACACAGATACCCATCACTGACTGAACAATGGCAATAATGAATAGATTTTAGCTTAAATAAATGCAAGGAGCCACACCAAGACACAATAGGGAAAGTGCACTTATTACATTAAAACATAGTAGCAAGTGACCTCCTCCAGCCCCCACAGTAAGCCATCTGCTTTGGGCTGTTTTTCTAGCAGTAGGGATGGATTTACACTGATCCATCCACAGTCTATCTGATACAGGGGCTCTCAAGTCATTGCCCTTGTGACCAGTGGTGAGAATGGACAAGACAGCTGGTCAGGATTAGGTAAGTAGCTTGTGGCCTTGGGACCAAGTCATGTTACTGTGCCCAGAGCCTGATGCTATAACCTTGGGCTCATTAGCATTATGCTGTCATCATCCAAGCTAACAGCCACTGATCAGCCGTGATCCCACATTCACCACTCTGGGGGCACTACGTCTTCTCAATCCCAGCAACGATGTAAGCCTTTTCTTTTCAACACAGTCTGAATGGAGCCCATGACACTCAAAGGCTCATGCACGAGGGAGTCTGCATTAAAATTGTCCCTCAAGGCAGCGATGAAGATGTCCAAGCATGAGCAACCACAGCCCTTCCACTCTAGTCAAAATGACAGCTCTGACAGAACTCAAGTAAAGCAAGACATAGTCAAAGAACTTCCCAAAACTAGGTACCCCAAGTGCCACAGTGGAACAACATACCTGGCCATCCCCAGACTTGGAAAGTTGGCAGGGACGATGAGAACATCCAGCCGAGAGAACGGGTGTGTTCCCAGAACAGAATGTGCTGCTGAGAGGCAAGGAGGGATCAGCCGCAGAAGGGTCTCTTGGCAGGCACCCTTGAGGCACACGGGGGCAAAGACCCGATAAGGAATGATCTCCTGGGCGGCAGCAGAAGCGTTCTGGAAGCGGCAGGGGTATTCCATGTGACTGCAAACACCAACATGCCTGGGAACAACACAATATAAATAGATGCACTTAAGGTAAACCATGTTTATTCTTCCTGCTGTGGAGGTGAGGCAATCTTGCAGATGTAGACAACTTTTAGGAGACCGAGGTTCAGACAGGCTCACAAGCAAAGACTGCTCATTTCAATTCTTGGCTTTACTGGCTCTGTAAAGCAGTGAAATTTTACAGGTCAAATACTTATTGATGTGTTTGAATCAACAGACTAGCTTCAATCTAAGATAAGTGAAAGCAGTAACATTTTGTTTTAGAATAAACTTTGTTCCGGAGGATTCAACAATTAGCCAGCCACCACGCATGGCTAATTTTGTATTTTTTAGTAGAGACGGGGCTTTAATATGTTGCAGGGGACTTTGTTGTGGGGGACTCAAAACAATAAAACTTCTCACCAAAATGCAAACAATTCCTGCCTTCAGTTAGGTGTTTTCAAGTATCACCATATGACCAATCTCCAAATTAGAGACAATTCATAACTCACAAAGGAAGGAGCAGTACACACAAATTAAATATCCAATTCTGGAATTACCTGGAATAAAAGACTTGGACTGAGGTGAAACCAGGAACCTAATGAAAGTTACAGGTTCAAACTCCTCAAAAGAACACAAACCATTTTACTGAATGGTGATCTAGATGTTCTTAACACGGCCCATCAAAAGCTGTTACTAAGGAATACAGAGGCCCTTTTGATAAAATATTTTCCAACCCACTTTCAGTACAAATTTAACTGAGCCAGCCTTTTAAGGAAACAGATCAGACCCCAGCTGCTTCATCTGACCACTGCCAGTTATTCCATCAAAGGCAGAACTGAAAGAAAATTCCTAGAACCTGAGTCACACGCCTCAAGAGAACTTATCTACTCAAAGCTACATCCAACGGTACTACATTTTTTCACCTGATAACATGTCTTTTATTCAAACATAATGAAAAACCCCTCTAATCTTAATTTATTTATTCATATTTATTTATTTATTTGAGATGGAGTCTAGCTCTGTCTCCCAGGCTGGAGTAGAGTGGCGTGATCTCGGCTCACTGCAACTTCCATCTCCTGGGTTCAAGTGAGTCTCCTCCCTCAGCCTCCCGAGTAGCTGGGATTATAGGCACACACCACCACGCCTGGCTAATTTTGTATGCTTTAGTAGAGACAGGGTTTTACCATGTTGGCCAGGCTGGTCTCAAGCTCCTGACCTCAGGTAATCCACCACCTTGGACTTACAAAGTGCTGGGATTATAGGCATGAACCACCGCACCCAGCATATTTTTATTATATTATTGGCCAGGCTGGACTGCAATGACAGGCTCATAGCTCACCGTAGGCTCCAACTCCTGGGCTCAAGCAATCCTCCCACCTCAGTCTCCTGAGTAGCTGGGACTATAGGTGTGTTGCCTTGCCACATCCAGCTTTATTTTTTTTTCTAAGAGATGGAGTCTGGAGATGGGGTCTCCTTTTGTAACCCAGAGTGGTCTCAAACTTCTTGTATCAAATGATCCTCCTGCCTTGGCCTCCCAAAGTGCTGGAATCACAGGCATGAACCACTGCACCCAGCCAGTTCTAACTGCAGGTGCTCACTTGACTCACAGTGAATACTGAAAAATCTTAAGACGCTGGTATGTCCCAATATGGGCAGAATGCAACAATAATTCCTCTCCAAATTTATTAAGTACCTTTCACTTACCCAAGGCCAGCGCTCAGGAGACCAGTGTGGCTAGGTACAGATAAGTCTCACTTTCTAGCAGCATGGTACACAGAACACAGCTTCCAGCACCCAAAGGCATTCACCACAGTGGAGAGTAAGAAAATGGGTGGAGACCCATAAAAACTTGTCAGATGAAGGTGACATGAAGGACAGAATTCTTGACACTGAATTCTGGCCAAAGTCTCTGGATTGATAACCTTACTTTGTGGAGAGAGTGAGTCAAAGTGCCTGTTGGTGGACATTTAACTAAAAAAGGCTGCAATGCCCACCTAATGACAAGTACCGTGCTGGTGTATGAATGCAGTCAAAGGTCTCCCAAAGTAAAAAAGGCCATTTATTAAATTAACCACCACGATGTCTTTTTCCCATTATCTACACAAATATATAATGTGCTCAGTAATTTCAGTTCATATAGTCTCTATTGTAAAGCTTTCAAAGTATGTTAAACAACAGAAACTGGAGATGTGCAAGCATCTTCTGGACAAAGCTGGGGCCTAAGTTTAAATTATATCTACCATAGCACAATTTTGCAGAAGGTCATTCTAATGGCCTCTCTAAACACACGACGGGGAAAGATTATTTCTTGCTGCCAGGAACCCTAAAGTTAGAGAATACTGAGGTAGCCAAGGATACACCCAAAAGTGTTTGGCCTGATGACTTTCTGATGATCACATACAACCTAAACCTGAGAGAGAATATTCCATCTCCATGGTAAGTTCTCTCATATCCTTTTCCAATCAGGAACAAGGTGAGTTAGAGTCTCTCTGGGCATACAAGGCACTAGCTCAGATGATGAAAATGATTCTAGTTGTGTGAATTAGTACCATTATAATCAAAGCTTGGGGGAAAATCCAGGACTTTAATGCAGTCAAGCTCTGACCAGGTGAGAAGAGTAGGCTCCCACAGAGGAAATGGAAATGGCATCAGGGAAGCCACTCCTGGGGTTTCGCGTAGGGATCAAGAAACCTGGGCTTCGGTGTCTTCTCGGACTGGCTCTTTGTGACCAAGGCAGGCAACCTGGTATCTGGGGCCTCTTTTTCCCCAACTTTAACATGGTCACCAGGCTGGAGTGTAGTGACGCAATCTCAGCTCACTGCAACTTCTGTCTCCCAATTCAAGAGGTTCTGCCTCAGTCTCCTTAGCAGCTGGGATTATAGACACGCATCATTATGCCCAGTTAATTTTTGTATTTTTAGTAGAGACAGTTTCACCGTATTAGCCAGGATGGTCTCGATCTCCTGACCTCGCAATCCACCTGCCTTGGCCTCCCAAAGTGCTGGGAATAAAGGCGTGAACCACCCGCCCAGCCGATTCTGTACTTCTACAAAGTAATGGTCTTCCACAGACACAGCACCAACTCAAAAATGCTGCACTTTCTATCAAAGCAACTTTTCATATACTTTACAACTCTAAGCCCTGTTACCACCAGATTCTTCTTTCAAATAATCAGTCTCCATGCATTTTCTTCTTTGTAGTGCCCATTTTCCATGCCTTTAATCATTTTTGCTAAGTTCCTCTGGACTTTATCCAAGTTTCTGTGTCGTGCTTAAACAGTATGGCCCCCACAAAGGCCTCAAGAGGTTAAAGCAACATAACACAAAGATTCCCCTGTAGCTGAAGAAGGTTATATGACAGCTGAATAAAATTAATAAACTTTCAACAGCTTATCTGAGTACCTTATAATCAGTGTATTTACTAAAATGCTCACTCAGAGTGGCTGGAGCATGTGTGAAAGTGGGGCAGGAAGAGGGAATGTTCTTACTATAATGTCACCCACATGAACACTGATCATAAGTTCAGTGACCAACGCTTTGGCCAAACTTCTGGAACCCAGATGAACACTTTAGGCAAATGAAAACCTGTGGTATAGCAGGCCCCTGTGAAAGTTGGATTTACATGAATTTGACTGGTGGTCTTAGGAAGGTTTGAAGTAGAATGGGTGCTGGGTAAGACAAAAGGGACCAGATGTGAACATAACCAAAAACACCACTGTGACTGGCACTTCAGAGCACCTTTGTTGGCAAATTTTGCATGAAGTCAGAAATGTAATGGATGAAAACACAAAGCCACTTTCCAGTAACTAAAGACAGCACACCTGAAGCACACGGCCAGGGCAGGACTCAGCGAATGTAAGCTATGCTTTTATCAGCAGTATATTCCTGATGGACGAGCATACTGATAAAGGAGGGGAGAACTTAATCATAGCTTATTACACCTGGAAGGGAGCATGGGAGGAATCCCGTTCACTGGGCCTCACAGTCCCATAAAAAGACGCGCTTCCCTAGGGTGGCACCCCTCATCTCTCACCCCAGCGTACCTGACTGGCTTGGTCACTTCAGGCTTTCTCTTTTGAATCTGCTTGCCCACAGAGGGTGCACTTTTGGGCCCGTTCTTGCCATGTGTCAGGCGGACTCTGCATCTGTGTTGCGGATGCCAGCAGCAGTCCAGCTGGGCTGGGAACTGGGTGGGTAAATTTGTCTCATTTGGAAGTGGAGTCTCAGAAAGCCCACTGAGACCATGCACCTGAGCACTCCTTCAGTCCAGCTTCCGTCAATAATAAAACCTTTATTTTTATCTCCTTTGTCTGTTCCTCAACTGGTGAACTTAGGAGGACAAGAGAGGAGTTGTACCTGCTTCTTCCCCTAAAGCCCAACAAGAATTTTAGACACCATCTCTTCCCGGAATCTTCATTTGATTTGACCATTTCTTCCTCCTTTCAGAATAGTGATGCAAGAAAACCAAGAAGCCATTTAAGTTGCTTCTGAGCAGGAAGGAGAGAGCACAGAGTCAGTGGTTGCTGCCCACTCTCCAACCCCACATCTCTTTGCAATATGGCTAGAAGGGCAAAATGACAAATTTCTGTCTTTGCCTTCCCCTAGCCTTCCAAAGGCACACATTTTCCAACTGCACAGCTCCTCCAACAATCAATCAATCAATGCCTTAGATGAAAAAGAGTACTTCTTCTCTATCAAGAATTTGAGAACCCACGGACAAAGCCCTCATTCTACAGATAAGGAAAAGTATAGCTTTGTCCAAAGAGCCACACCCAACTTGCAAGAATGTCACTTTCAGGCCCAAAGGCCTTGCTCTCCACTTCTGTTTTCTGTTCCAACATGACACACTCCATTGAATAACAGTAGCTCAAATCATGGCAGCGAATCTCAGGATAGGAAGGTGGATCAAACTCCAGGTGAGGCATTCATGGTACACATAGTTTTTTTTAAGTCTCCAGGTAAGACTCTGACTCACCTCTCTCTGGGGTCAGGCCTGGATATAAATCCAGCTTTTGCTACTTACAGTACTTACTATCTGAGCTTCGATATCCTTATCTATAAAATAGGAATAATAATCTATCCAATCTGTTTTGCAGGCTTATCTTCAGGACTAAATGAGATGATATTTAGACCAAGACTTTCTCTGACTTCGAATACCCAATGGCTACTGTATCAATTCAGAACAGGCCAGGCCATGCTGTTAACAAACAACCCTGGTGTTTCAGTGGCTCAACACAAAACAGTGTACCAGGTCCACTGTAGACCTAAGTGACTCTCCAGAGTAACTGTCATCCTCACCCATAAATTCAGGCCATCTGAAATTACAAAACAAAGCCTTACTCTGTGATCCCACTGCAGGGAAGAGAGCACAGGAGGATCTCACATGAAATTAAAGTTCCCACGTGAAGGTAGAATATGTCACTTCTGCCCACAATTCCCTTCTTCCCTCAAGAATACAGAAGTAAGGCCGGGCGCGGTGGCTCACACTTATAATCCCAGCACTTTGGGAGGCCAAGGCGGGTGGATCATGAGGTCAAGAGATCGAGACCATCCTGGTCAACATGGTGAAACCCCCTCCCTACTAAAAATACAAAAAATTAGCTGGGCATGATGGCGCGTGCCTGTAATCCTACCTACTCAGGAGGCTGAGGCAGGAGAATTTCCTGAACCCAGGAGGTGGAGGTTACGGTGAGCCGAGATCGCGCCATTGCACTCCAGCCCGGGTAACAAGAGCGAAACTCCATCTCAAAAAAAAAAAACAAAAACAAAAAAAAACAAACAAAAAGAATACAGAAGTAAAATCTAATATGCAATTTAGGATGTTCATATAGCTCAGGAAAGACAGCCCAAAATAGGCAAGGTACTGAACAAGAAGTGGAAATTACCTCCCTTCTGCCAGAAAAAGCAAAATGCAGGCAATATGTGCCCATCCAAAGAGAGAGCACATAGTTTCATCTCTGAAAGATGAAGACGAATGGCCACAGTTACTGTGGTACTAGTAAAAGCAACATGGTAAAATAAAACCAACACAAAAGAAATCTGCATTGCGGTATATCTTAGCAGGTTTTCAAGGAGTAACTAACCATCTGTACCATTACTCCGGGCTTTCTCCACCAGAAGATACTGACCTAGCGACTTTCTGTAAATAAGAAAAATGATTCAACTGAGCTGGGTATAAAATCCTAGGAATGAAGCACGATGCATGCACTGTGCATCTTCTGGGTGTCTCCTTTCTCCCTCTTTTGGCTCTCAAAGCTAGAAACCATTGAGCATCTAGACAGGCTGCCAGTAAATATCCAATGGCCTATACTAATTTTTTAAAACATCAAAATGATTTTATCTGGTTCATACTTAAAAAAGAAGAAATCGCTACTGATGTTAACAAAGCCCTGACCAAGCAGGATTCCCTGAATCCAGGGGTTTTATGTCAGATTCCCTGTGTCTTATGCTCCTAAAGAGGCGACCTGCCCCACTGAGGGAGGTGCTCTCCCTACAGTGCACTGCTAACAGCAGAGTAGCATAGAAAGTAATCCATCAGAAGCTAGGTGATTTATTTTTATTCCTTTTTTTTTTTTTTTTTTGAGACAGGGTCTTGCCCTGTCTCCAAGGCTGGGGTGCAGTGGCGCAATCTCGGCTCACTGAAACCTCCGCCTCCTGGGTTCAAGAGATTCTCCTGCTTCAGCCTCTTGAGTAGCTGGGATTATAGGCACCTGCCACCACGCCCAGCTAATTTTTTGTATTTTTTAGTAGAGACAGGGTTTCGCCATGTTGGCCAGGCTGGTCTCAAACTCCTGACCTCAAGTGATCCACCCACCTTGGCCTCCCAAAGTGCTGTGATTACAGGTGTGAGCCACCATGCCCAGCCCCAAAGTTATGTTTTTGATCAGATAAGCACTGAAAACCAAAGTTAAAAGGTATAAGAGGAGAGGAGACGTTGAGGATTCCTTGAATTTAGCCAAACACATATAAATATTTTAGCAGACTTCACTGGATTTCCTCTCTCTCTTTCTGCATAAATAATATGCTTACATCTCTTCCTCTCAACTCTCTTTCCTTTTTTTCTTTTTTCTTTTTTGTCAAGAGTCTTGCTCTGTCGCCCAGAACTAGAGTGCAATGGCATGATCTCTGCTCACTGCAACCTCCGCCTCCCGGGTTCAAGCAATTCTCCCGTGTCAGCCTCCTGAGTAGGTGGGATTACAGGTGCCCACCCCTACACCTGGCTAATTTTTGTATTTTTAGTAGAGATGGGGTTTCACCATGTTGGCCAGGCTGGTTTCGAACTCCTGACCTCCAGTGATCCACCCGCCTCGGCTTCCCTAAGTGCTGGGATTGTAGGCATGAGCCACAGCACTCAGCCTCTCTTTGCTTTCTAATAGGGCTTTTCCTATTTTGGTTTAGCTTCTCAGCAGGAATGACTCACATTCCCAGTGCTTGGAAGAAATGCATCATACCACTCCCTCAAGTGTTGTTGTTTTTTCTCTTTCCCAGCAAGTTCCCAAACACAAACCTGAAGTCGGCCTCAGAAGGTGACAAGGGTCTCTCTGTTGCCAAATCATTTGATGAGCATGTCTCCAGCTTCATTTCTGTCCAGCATCCCACTGCAATTGTGAAGGTGGAGGCCGGCATTGGCATAGTTACATAGTAATACCAGCTTGAGCACCCTATAAACAGGAAGAGAAAAACCGTAATAAGGACAATATATGGCTCTGGACCCTGCTGTGTATTTCTTCTCTTGAGGCATGTGAAGAGCTTTTGTGATAAGCTGGTAAGAGCCAACTCTTGGAGGTCGGTCACATCAGCAGAAGAAGGGGCACTATTCCAGGTCTCAGGAAAGACCAGGTCTCAGGAGGGATGATGGCTTCAAGGCAGCCAGGAAGGTCTGGGTCTCTTCCACGTGAGGATGGTAGTGCAGGGGTTCCCTCACAGCTGTAAACACAGAAGGCCACAGGCTGTATGCTCCTACAGAGACAGAATATGTCTCATTCATCCTTATTGCTGAACACAGTATTTAGCATTAAAAAAAATGCTCAATTGATACCTGTTGAATGCGTGGAGGAGTGAGCAAAGCCATGATTGCTTTGCACGGTAACTAAACTATCTTGTCCAAATTTAACTCAAGTCAATATAAAATGGATATAGCAGAAAACACATGAGACTAGGGAAGGGAGACACTTGGGTTTTCATCCCAACTCTGAAATTAATTATCTATGGAAGTCCAGGTGTTACTTTTAGTCCCTTTTACCTGTTTAGCTGGTCTTCCACTCCTTGCTGAGCAGATGAAAAGCAGGTGTAGAGGTTTAATGGAGCCGAGGACTCCTAGTTTGTAACAGGGCTGGAATTAGAGCTGGGGAGGGTGTATTCTCCACTTGGTCCAAACCTTAGGGGCTTTTTATCAAAGTTATAAATGGCTGATAACTTGTAACACTATACTTCCCTCATTTATAAGATGCAAAAATAATTTTAATGTTTCTGAAATCTGAATGTGTCATACACCTGATTTAACATAGTATTTTTTTCTGAGCATCTGCTATAATCGTGTGTCTTAAGGGGAATTGATTTTTTTTTTAACTTTTATTTTAGGATCGGGGTACAGGTGTAAGTTTGTTATATAGCTAAATTGTATCATGAGGCAGGGTGGAGGGAGGTTTAGTGTATAGATTATTTCATCACCCAGGTAACAAGCATCGTACCTGATAGGCAGTTTTTCTTTTTTGAGACAGGGTCTTGCTTTGTTGCTCAGGTTGGAGTGCAGTGGCATGATCACAGTTTACTGTGGTCTCAACCTCTTGGATACCCAATATCCAATGTCTCAAGTGATTCTCCCACCTCCCAAGTATCTGGGACTACAGGTATGTGCCACCACATCCAGCTTAATTTTTTTTTTTAAAAAGAGCCTCACTATGTTGCTGAGGCTTGTCTTGAAATCCTGGGCTCAAGCAATCCTCCCACCTTGGCCTCCTGAAGTACTGGGGTTACAGGCATGAGCTGCCATGCCCAGTCTGATAGGTAGTTTTTCTGTCCTCACCCTCCTCCCACCCTCGACCCTCAGGTAGGCCCTGGTGTCTGTTGTTCCCTTCTTTGTATCCACGTATACTCAATGTTTGCCTCCCACTTATAAATGAGAACACGCAATATTTGGTTTTCTGATGCTGCCTTAGTTCACTGAGGATAATGACCTCCAGCCCCATCCATCTTGCTGCAAAGGATATGATCTCAATCTTTTTTATGACTGCATAGTATTCCGTGGCATATATGTACCACATTTTCTTTATTCAGTCTATCATCAATGGGCTTAAGTTGATGCAATGTCTTTGCTACTGAATATCACCTTATATTATGGAACACATTTCTCTACTCCTCATGTTCCCACAGGGGACTTTATATTGACTTTAACTTCTGCTACAGTAACATCTTTCAGTCCCTTCACAAACTCCTTTATAGGAGCTATCATTCTTTTTCTTGCTTTAAGTTTTAGAGGGTTAAACACATTTGACATCCAATCGCTGACCAAATTGGCCTGTGGTTGTCCAGTTTGGTCTGTGATTGGAAGTCAAATTCAGAGTTGAAATATTAACATGCCTCTTCTGGCCTAACATGACATTCTTTAAAGTGCTTTACCAGTAAAAACCAATAAAAGAGGTTAGATTTTGATCTCTATGTGCATGGTTCCCTTGTCTATCTTGAAACAAATTCTGAACTCAGGAAAGTAGGACTTAGTAAAAAATAAATAATATTTCTGGTGAGCTTCAAGTTTGGAAGTCACGAGGGGACTTACTTGAAGGAGAGATACAGAAGGACGTGCTCAGAACTGCTGGAAACCCACCAGAGTCAGCCATTCTCTCCAACTTGCCTGGAAGCTGCATCCTGCTTCTGGAACCAGAATGGCCACTCTGGAAATCCCTCTCTTTGTAACTGACTAAAAAGTTGAAGGTAGGCCAGGTGCAGTGGTTCATACCTGTAAGACCAGCACTCTGGGAGGCCGAAGTGAAGTGATCACTTGAGGTCAGGTGTTTGAGACCAGCCTGGGCAACATGGTGAAACCCCATCTCTACTAAAAACAAAAAAATTAGCCAGGTGTGTGTGGCATGTGCCTGTAATCCCAGCTACTCAGGAGGCTGAAGCAGGAGAATCCCTTGAACCTGGGAGGCAGAGGTTGTGGCGAGCCAAGATCGCAACACTGCACTCCAGCCTGGGTGAGACTCGGTCTCCAAAAAAAAAAAAAAGAAGAAGAGAAGTTGAAGGCATACTCCTCCTTAAAGAGACAATCGAACCCAGTGATGTTGAAGCCAATCCAGTGATAGCTTCTGCTGGGCATGAAGCAAAACCACAGCCTTAAAGAGAATCACTGCTCTGATTCCAAGCCAGTAAGAAGGACGTAGGGACAGTCACAGATGTCTTGAAGAAAGAGTGGCATGGATATGATATGACCGGTGATACAGACTCCATCTCTCTCATTTTTCTGTCTTCCTATAACTACCTACGTTCCCTCCAACCCGATGCCTCCCATGACTGCTCCATGAAAACTTTCATTTTTTACTGGAAACACAGTGAGAGGTGGAGCAGGCAGAAAGGAGTGTGCAGATGGGAGAAGAAGAAGGAAGTTCTGGGCAAGGAACTAAATCTTTCGAGAGGCCCTCGTTTAAAAAAGGAATCCTAAACAAATACATTTTCTCAATCAAAGGGCTGTAGACTGTCATACTTTCTCTGAAGTACATTTTAGAGTTTAACTAAGAACCATTAGAAGTTCCTTTTTAAAAATTCAGACCCTTGGCAGTTCAGTAAATAAGCAGAAATGGTGAGGCTTTCAGGTAAAAATGGAAGTTTAAATGTATGAGGCAGAGGCCACCTTTGCTTCCTCCCAAACTCCATTCAGGTAGAGTAAAAGAATTTCTTTTCTTTTCTTTTTTTTTTTTTTTTTTTTTTTGAGACGGAGTTTCACTCGTGTTACCCAGGCTGGAGTGCAATGGCGCGATCTCGGCTCACCGCAACCTCCGCCTCCTGGGTTCAGGCAATTCTCCTGCCTCAGCCTCCTGAGTAGCTGGGATTACAGGCACGCACCACCATGCCCAGCTAATTTTTTGTATTTTTAGTAGAGACGGGGTTTCACCATGTTGACCAGGATGGTCTCGATCTCTTGACCTCGTGATCCACCCGCCTCGGCCTCCCAAAGTGCTGGGATTTACAGGCTTGAGCCACCGCGCCCGGCCAAGAATTTCTTTTCTAAAGACACGAACCAACAACGACAGAGAGAATAAAGCAGGAGACCACTGCAGCAGAATATTGGAAGCTAGAATGCAGATGGAAGCGTGGCAAATGACACAGCAGACCTGAATCCTAAGTTGGCGGTGGGGAAAGGTAAGACCCACCTCATTTTACCCTTTAGAAGCTCCAAAAGGCAATCCTAAACTAAGCAGGACCAGGTGCACATCTAAGAAGTGGTCGATCTGTAGAGAGTCTCCCCAACCCTGCACATCTGGGCTATTTGTCCATCCCACATACTCCTCAACAAATTTATTTTCTAGAAAAGTAAAAGGAGGGCCACTGAACTGGCAGGTGTGGGGATGGAGAAGAAATGGCAGTTGAAGGCGAGTGAATGGAATTAGATGAATACATGCTCATAGGACCCTTATTTGGTTCCAGAAGGCTGGCAGCCAGGCTTTCACTCTCTAAGAAACAGACTGAAAGAAGGGGGCCAGCCTAAGAAATCAGTCTGTGGTGAAGCTGATGGTTGACAAGGCCTCCAAATGCATTCACAGCTTCCAATTCGTATTTCAGTCCCCTGCTCCTAAATGCTTGCATGCAAACTTCCAGGCATCTTTAGAAAGCCTCTAATGCAAAATCAAGATCCAAAAGGACAAGCAAATGAGAAAACAAAAAAGAGAAACAAAGAATAAGACCATTATCAACTCCATCCAAGAAAAAAATTAACATGTATAGAAATAATAATGTAGTCACAGTTTTGCTACAAGCCTCAGCTCTTAAAAACACACACAAATATAACGATATAAACGAAGGCTGGATGCAGTGGCTAGCCTGTGTGATCCTAGCACTTTGGAAGGCCTAGGTGGGAGGATCACATAAGATCAGTAGTTTGAGACCAGCCTGGGCAATACAGGGAGATCCCATCTCTACAAAAAAATTTTTTTTAATTAGCCACGTGCATTGGTGGTGCATGCCTGTGATCCCACCTACTCAGGAGGCTGAGGTAGGAGGATCACTTGGGTCCAGGAGGTTAGGCTGCAGTGAGCTGTGATCATACCACTGCACTCCAGCCTGGACGACACAGCAAGACCCTATGTCAAAGCAATAATATAAATGAAGAACACTGGTCCTATCAACATTATGATATTAATTACATTGAGAAGACAGGATTTTAGGAAGGGGGCCTGTGTTTGACGGAGTTGGGGGAGGGAAGAAGACAGCTAAATCCTTACCTGCCATAGTGGGAAGACCAACTCCGAACAATAAAGTGTCTTATTGAAGGACAGGCAGGTAAATATCAAGTAATCAGGTAAAAGAGGTGAAAGTGGTTACTTCTAAAAAGCAGGAAAAATGGAGGAAGAGAGATTGCAAAGAACTGCTGCTTGGGAAAACCCATCAGAATTATTTGACTCTTTAAATATTACATCTTTAATACAAAATAATTGAACTAATCAATTAGTTAAAAGGGAATCTTAAGAGAAAAAGAATAACACATCTGGTACTGAGGTACTATTAAAATGATGAAATATAACTCAGAAGAAAGAGGCAATTTAGAGATAAGGAGCAGGCACCAGCCTATTAAGAAATCCTTTTAAGAATGAAACACTGTGTACAACAGGCTTTCTCCCTACATTCCACTTTGAATTTTTGACCTGATTTTCTTGCTGCTGGTCTGGTTTTTGTACCATCCACCTAGTCCACGGGCAAGATGATACTTGTGGAAACAGCAGAAACTGAAACTACTTCCAAGAGAAAACACTGCTAATGGAGTAAGAGGTATTTTTGTTAGATCCCTGCACAAGGTCAACAGGACTCCATACAGAGTGCCCAATGCCATCACAGCCCAGCACCTTGATCAGAATGTCTATACCCTCGAGGTAACATGGGGAGGACACCAAAAGTCACAGGGGGACGTGGCAGGGGAGAAAAATGGAGACTAGCAATTAAACAGTCAAAAACCTTAAATGACCCAGAGTTTAGGAGTGAGATAGCAATAGTGATAACAGAACCTGAAGTGAGTCCAATAAAAATATTTTAAAACTGTCATTGTTGTCTTGCAGTCTTCTCTGACGTTCAATAATGGAAATAAAATAATTTTTTAAAAATATCACCCAAACTCATATTTTAAGTGCTCAAGATGATTTCCTCCTACACAGCACAGAAGTTTGTTTGTTTGTTTTACTTTCTTAGATTCCTAAAGTTCCTCTACTTAGTGGAGGGACTCACTGGAACTCACTCCTCATTTGGAATCAACTGTTTGATTGATTCAGACTTCAAGCATTTAAAAGCAAAAAAGTTTTCTTGGCTACCAAGTGACAGTCAAATCGGGGCAGATCAATTGGCTGGGCCAAATAAGAACCAGCCAGAAAACCAATTCCCAGAGACCCTGGTCAAACTCTTCTGAAAAGCTTCTCACTGGAGTCTGGCCCTGGGCTTCTTGCCTGGTTCCTGGTTGAATGCTGGAGCCCATGCTGAGATCACCGAGTGCTGCCCGTGCCCTGGAGAAGGTTTTCATTAGTTCCTTGCTATGAGGACGTTTCTAGTATCCTCATTTGGAAGAAAAGTATCTTTTGAGTTGTCTGTTCATAGATTATTTCAATATGCCCAATCTGGCATGAGGACTGCCCACTGCCATAGGGAATAACACCTAACCTCATCTTTCAATCAGCCTACAAAAAAGCAAAGAATAAGGTGGAAATACTGCTCCAGAAAGCAGAGCATGCATTCCCAAGACAAAGATAAATATTTTCAGGATTGTCTATTGTGTGGAATAATAGACAATCTCTGCCTTTCAAGAGAATTAATGAAAGTTTACTGCTTTGGGATATGTCCATTCACCGAGTTCCACCTCTGGAATCTGACAGCTGGGGTTCGATTCCCTGCTCTGTATTTACCAGTTTGAGCATATCATTTAATCTCTCTAATACATCAGTTTCCTCATGTATAATAAGAGAATGATCATAGTATCTTGTTGTGAGGATTAAGTTAGGATTAAATTAGAGAATCTACAGAATGATCACTAGGCATAATAACTGGCACAAAGTAAGTGTTCAAGAAATGTCAGCTCTTGTCATCTGTTGTCGTAGTCTTCATCATTTGCAAGCTCTCAGCTTTACAGCTGCCTACCCTTGATGCTCAGGCTGATTTTCTGAAGGCAGAGGCAAAGAATGCTGAAGGTATGGCTGCCACATGTGTACTGAAAACCAAGACCTGATGAGGCCCACATATGGGCTTTAAGGTTGGATGGCATTAAAACACGGTCCACACAAAGCGATCCATTTAAAGGAGAACGACAACCTAAAGGGGGCATCCTGTATGACTTCATATAGAATGGGCCATTTGGAGACTATTTAAATGGTGTTTACTTTAAATGAGCCATCCTTGATGAAACAGACAGTGAATGCCTTCATTTTCCTTTTGATTCAATCCACTTGCACTAGGCTCCCTTTGCTACACCAGCTGCAAAACAAAGAGAACACGCTGTACTTGAATTAACCCAGAATTTTTCCTCTGCAGAGGCCAGAAACCTATCATGCCACTGGATGATTTCACAGCCAGGCTGGGATTCATTAGCAAGACTAACAGAGAGGGGTGGTAGGAAGGGATGCAGAGGAAAACAGCACTCCCTAACTGCAGCACAAGCTGCCACCCAACTTGCCCTTCCTTCTGGACAGATTCTGTAAAGCTGGACTTCAGACTCCTTACTTTCTCCTATTAGACTCTATTTAGGGGGAGAACCCCTCATACATCAATTGTCTCACTAGAAAGATACACGTATCACATGACATATTGACAATAACAGCTGTTACAAGATCCAAATAGACATCTTCATCTCCACAACAGCACTGAAATTTTCCTTAAAGATGACTGTGCTTTTTACAGGTAAAAAAGAACTTTAAATGGATCAATTTTCACATCACAAGACACAGTTTAAAATTCAGTTTTGGGCTGGGCACAGTGACTCACGCCTCTAATCCCAACACTTTGAGAGGCCAAGGCGAATGGATCACCTGAGATCCAGAGTTCAAGGCCAGCCGGGTCAATATGGTGAAACCCTGTCTCTACTAAAAATACAAAAAATTAGCCAGGTGTGGTGGCAGGCACCTGTAATAATATCAACTCAGGAGGCTGAGGCAGGAGAATCACTTAAACCCAAGAGGCAGAGGTGGCAGTGAGCCGAGATGGTGCCACTGCACTCCAGCCTGGGTGACAAAGTGAGAGACTCCGTATCCAAAATAAAAAATAAAAAAATAAAATATACTTTTGAAAATAAGTATCATAAAGAGTGTTAAAACAGTTATCTTAATTATTTTTTCACTGACTATTCTAAAAACTGTCCAATGAATAGTTTTGAAGATTCTGTCTTCCACGGAAGGGAAGAGACATTCTCAGTGAGGAGGGAAAAAGGAAGAACACAAAGGAGTGGTGAGTTCATGAAAGGAGGGAGAACTTTTTAAACCAAACCTGTGAGAAACTTAGCTAAGTGAGATAATCATTTTTCATAAAAGAAGATATAGTAACAGAAGAAAAATCAAGATACTGTAGTCATTTTTACACATCAGTCATGCCTACCAATAGTAAACTAAATACAAAATTCATGGAAAGTCCATGTCCTATTCTTAGGTGAGTCTTAGATAAACCCACTCAATATAATTAAAGGTACAGCTATACCCACACCCACATAACCACTCTGCTTGTGCAGAGGCAAAGGCAGATCATAGCTCTGCAAAGTTAAGCATCACATGGAGCTTCGTATATTTAAGAGTTACTGTTTTCATTGAAAATTAAAGCAGGCACTTAAATTCTTCCTATTAAAACCGTCCATTTTACTTTTTCAACCTCTCCACTATAGGTTAGACAAACAGTATGAAGCATTTGGAAATATCAAATTGATACACGCTTTTATTTAACATACAATCTTTCTTTCCTCAGTCCCTCAGTAGCCCCTGCTACTTTTCCTACCTCAAAATTGTTTCTTTCTCTCACCACAATTGCTTATTTCAGAAATTCCTGTCCAAACTATTCTATATGTGATGATTACTTTGGAACACCTTTGTATCATAAGTTAAAGATGCCTAACAATGTTTGTAGGAATATGTACATACAGGAACATGTGCATTTATAAGTGCATATAGACATATTATATAGGATGTATATATTACATATATTTTTTTTTTCTTGAGACGGAGTTTCGCTCTTGTTACCTAGGCTGGAGTGCAATGGCACGATCTCAGCTCACCGCAACCTCTGCCTCCTGGGTTCAGGCAATTCTCCTGCCTCAGCCTCCTGAGTAGCTAGGATTACAAGCACACGCCACCATGCCCAGCTGAATTTTTGTATTTTTTTTTTTTTAGTAGAGACGTGGTTTCACCATGTTGACCAGGATGGTCTCAATCTCTTGACCTCGTGATCCACCCGCCTCGGCCTCCCAAAGTGCTGGGATTACAGGCGTGAGCCACCGCGCCCGGCCTATATTACATATTTTAAATGTATAATATACATAGATCTGTACAATAAATAAAAAAATATACACAAAAAGGAGGGCTCCCCATTTTGGGTGCTCTTCCCCCTTGGCCTCCTCCACTGCTTGGGTCTTTCAGCAAGCTCCAGCTTTCTGTCAGGACTCTGTAGATGCCGAGTCTACATCTTTTGGTTTTCTAAGTGAGTGCCACCCTCGTGAATACCCACAGCATGACTGTCTTTCGTTAGTTCTTCTCCGCAGTTGCTTAAGGGTTGTAACTGGCACCAGAACAAACGAGACAGTAAGACGCCCTGGGCTGGTAGGCACCAGCATTGCCTAACCAGGGTAATGTGCCAGGTCAAGCCACCGCTTCACAAGCACTGATGCTACCCAGCAAGGCTTCGGGTTTCCTTCCCTGCAACATGGTACTGCCTCAGGCACAGGAGAGGCAGGAGAGAATGACCTTCAAGATCATTCTTGTGAACTAGGTAAAAGAGCGCCACCTGCTGAACACAAGCACCTCTATAGGTTTTCCTTGTTGGCTAATAGGGTACCTAAAGGAATACACCGCACCAGGCTTGTTATTCAAGTCTCACTGGTCACTCTGACTTTTGATGCAGGTAACCCAGCTCCCCTTAAGCTGGATCAGCTAACTGGACACCAAATCATAACTGCTCCAGATGGTCACAGGTCAACTTTACTGCTTTACTCACATGCAACATTCATGAATGTCAAGTCCAAGACAAAAATCCACAGCAACAAGGATTGGTATACATATGCCTGCCAGAATCATCATTGTCTGAAAGAAACCATGATGACTTTCACATATGTCACGTATGGTAAGTGCAGTGCCAGGAGGGTAAGCAAGAACTAGTCAACAACAAATCACAAAACAAAAGAATTAACTGGCCAGGCGCGGTGGCTCACGCCTGTAATCCCAGCACTTTGGGAGGCCGAGGCGGGCGGATCACAAGGTCAAGAGATTGAGACCATCCTGGCCAACAGGGTGAAACCCCATCTCTACTAAAAATACAAAAAAAATTAGCTGGGCGTGGTGGCACGCACCTGTGGTCCCAGCTACTCAGGAGGCTGAGGCGGAAGAACCGCTTGAACCCTGGAGGTGGAGGTTGCAGTGGGCCGAGATTGCGCCACTGCACTCCAGCCTGGCGACAGAGCAAGACTCCATCTCAAAAAAAAAGAAAAGAAAAGAATTAACTGACAGAGATTTAGAAAGTACCGGCTCACCGGCATCTTTCTAACGGGAAAAGATGAATACATTTACCCTGTGCTCGTACCCTTTAAAAACAGGAATGCATGTGTACTGGCGTGGAATAAAGTTTCCCCAGTTCTGGAAACAAGGAGCTCTCTCTACTTTGCATTCTTTCTTTGTGAGGAAAATACTTAATCATAACCACTCCTAAATGCCTCTTAATTTACCATTTCCTCATACGTAATTCCTGGTTGCATACGATGGGAGCAGTCTAAATAGTATTGCTCATTTTGAAAAGCTGGCTTTCAATTGCACGCTGGAGGGTCTGGGCTCTCAGATCTCGGCTTTTTCCTGGAATTTCCCACACAAAGTCAAAAGAAAGAGAATGTCAGAGAGTTGGTCTATTGGGCAGGCCAGAGAGTAGCATTTTGCCCAGAATGAAGTAATGTCTACAGTCTTACTTTTGCACAGAAAAATGAAATCAGATCCTATGCAAGGGCACATGCAGTTTTTAACACCTTCCACTTGTTCATGTGCTTTTTCTCCTTCATCTGGAAGAAGCTTACATTAGGCAGTCTTCTTAATTTACTTAAGGCTTCCCACAAAAAATAGAAGCAGAGTATTTTATTTTTCTAGGAAGCAGGAACACACTAAATTGGACTCTATAAAAATAAAGCTATATAAAAAATTACTAGAAGAAAATAATAATGTTCTAAACCAATTGTTTTTAAAATTTGTTGAGGCTGGAAAAAAGGCATAAACTGTAATTAAGCAGAAAAACCAAAAGAAATGATCCTGAAGTCAATTTTGTTACTATCACCAGTAGTTTTAAATGTTTATTCCATGAAAAATACTACTTCTGCCTGATTATAGAGAACACATTTATTCCACAAATACATATTAGGCACTTATTCTATACAAGGCACTGTATTAGGCATTGGGTCTCTGCACTCAATAGCTAAATTTTGGTAGAGAATAAGGCCAATAATAACTTACAGGATAACATCTCTGTCTGCCCAAATCGCATTATGCTGAGGAAGTTTAATAATAAAGGAGCCAAGCAAGTTAATCTAAACCTATGGCCTTGACTTAGCCTTCTTAAAAAAAAGAGTAACAACTACTCAGTTAATAGAATTCTTACAATGGTCATCACCCTACATCCAAACCATTATCCTTCATTTTAAAAATAGTTAGGAGAAATGATTTCCCTTATGAAGCAAGGACCCCGGAGGTCTGTCTTCTGATTTCTGTACCCTGCCCAAGGGCTGCTGTCATTTCTGTCGCTGTTATCTGCTCCCAGGTGCTTTGCTTCTTTGGGAAAATCAGCTGGTGCCTGGCAAACGTGCTAATCAGGCCTATGTGTCACTGTGATGGAAACTGTGACTTGCTGGGTCGTGCTTTGCCAGTCATGTTTTCAAAGATAGCTCATCTCTTTAAAGGGCATTGTGCACAACGAAGTAGAGGTCCTATGAGACCAATCTGCCAATCAAGAAAACATGACTTAGAAAGGAAATAGCAACATCTTGTATCCACATCCCTCTCTCTACGGAGTGCAGATACATTTGCAGACATTAGTCTATCCTCAGAACAGCCATTTTGGTTCTAGCAAACAGCTTTATTAGTACTATTTGCTGATTATCCTCTGATAAACCCCATCTGTGGGAGAAATTGCAGTATTAGGCATGAAGTTCTTTTTTTTTTTTTTTTTTTTTTTTGAGACGGAGTTTCGCTCGTTACCCAGGCTGGAGTGCAATGGCACGATCTCGGCTCACCACAACCTCCGCCTCCTGGGTTCAGGCAATTCTCCTGCCTCAGCCTCCTGAGTCGCTGGGATTACAGGCACGCGCCACCATGCCCAGCTAATTTTTTGTATTTTTAGTAGAGACGGGTTTCACCATGTTGACCAGGATGGTCTCGATCTCTTGACCTCGTGATCCACCCGCCTCGGCCTCCCACAGTGCTGGGATTACAGGCGTGAGCCACCGCGCCCGGCCCAGGCATGAAGTTCTTTTATCTTGTCTTGCTTAATTCTCCCTCAGCTTGAACTCACAAAGTTTGTTCTGTGATACCACATAAGGTGTAAGTGGTGTAAACATAAGCAAATCTCAATAAGCATCTATTTTATTACTCTGTCCTCAACTGGAATTATGGGGGTGGGGGGAGGGCCTATAGATACATTCCTTGGGGTACAAAAGTTTTCCATAAAAATTTCAAAGTGAATTTTTAATTTTTTGATGATAACCTTCAAATAGATACACAACAACTGACAGATGGATATGGCAGAAGTCAGAAACCTTCTGTAAAAGATCGAGTAACAAATATTTTAGGCTTTGCAGGACCTTGCTGCCAATACTCAATTCTGCTGTTGTAACATGAAGGCAGTCAAAGACAATGGCCATGAGCCAATAAAACTTTATTTACAAAAATAGGCAGTGGACTAGATTTGGCCAGCTGACCCATCTAAAATCATCCAGATCTGGGTACTGCCAAATGATTTCAGAGTTCCCGTCTGCATTAATGTGTATGATTGCACAGGGCCGTGTGGGACTGCAATAATTATCAAGAGACAATGAGAAAAGAACATAAGGATGATGCTTTTGGCTGAGTAAAGGCCAAATGACATCACAGCACGCAAAAGTTTACAGCAGATAAAAGACAAGTGGTGGAGAACTGGATTATCATGTGGCTCAGGGTAGAACAGGTGTTCAGTCTCAAAAGAAACTGCACGGAGCCATCAACATCACATTCATATTGTGAGGGGCAATTTCATCTCAGCAAAATATTAATCTTTACATTTGATTTAAGTTATAAATTTGAATTTTATTGATTTTCTAGCTTGATCTGCATTTCATTTATAATTTTATTTCGGCTGTATGGATGTGTAAGAGTTGTAAGAACACAGAGTTCATATCTAGTCTTAGATCTAGAGTTTTTGAAATGTCATTCTAATATAAATAATTTAAGTAACTGGGGTAAATCATGAGACCTTTCTTTCCCTCTAAAAAGAAGAATAATGCTCAAGTTTGGAAAACACTGTCAAACACAAGGCTTTAACTGCAGGGCCTAACCATGAATGAGAAAATAGGCAGGCTTGGTGAGGTGAGGGTGGGGAGAGCCACATGGCATCTTGGGAAGTGTAGTTATCACAAGCACACCATTATAGGCGGAAATGGGAGCAGGCCACGTATCACTGCCTGTCTGAAATTGTAATGTTTCATATACCCAATCAATTCAGCATGTCAGGGAACCAAACAGGGCAGAGAAAGCCTATGTCAGTCTAGCAGAACTTGACTGAACAACTGCCAACAAGACACTAGAGCCCAGATAAAGGAGTTGCATGTACCTGCCAACCTTTCATCTGTTGAAATGAGACGGGGTTTTGTACACACACATGTGGGAATTGAATGGGGCTAAAGGGAATCCACACATTTTATCCTGTCTGTTGGTACACACCAGAAACGAAAGCCATGAGAGCCATAGGAAAAAATATATATATGCAGAATACAGGTAAAACAAGACATCATTCTAAGGACTCAGAGGAAGGAGAGCATCAGAAATCAGTTTATGACTGAAACCCAAACAAGATTCGGAAACCGACATCGTCATTATGATACAAGAAGATATAACTTCTATGACACAACAATAAAAAGCCATGAGGAGATAACAGGCTGAAACATAAGAATAACAGACTGAGATCAAAAACCAACAAAGAAAGAACATTTTTTAACATGAATGATTAAAAGAAAACTAATGTTAAAATAACATAATGTAAATCTCTACTACTGAAATTAGAAAAGAACAAAAATGTAACTATGGAAAATCAGTGGTATAAAGCAGAAATAAAAATGAAAAGGCAATCTACACATACTGGAAGAATATATTTGTAATACATATACCTGGCAAAAAGCTTGAACCTAAAATTACATAAAGTATTCTTTTTTTTTTTTTTTTATTGAGACAGTGTCTTGCTCTATCGCCCAGGCTAGAGTGTAGTGGTGTGATCTCAGCTCACTGCAACCTCTGCCTCCTAAGCTCAAGTGATTCTCTCACCTCAGCCTGCCAAATAGCTGGGATTACAGGCATGCACCACCGTGCCCAGCTAATTTTTGTATTTTTAGCAGAGATGGGGTTTCACCATGTTGGCCAGGCAACTCTCGAACTCCTGACCTCCAGTGATCCACCCGCCTCAGTCTCCCAAAGTGCTTGGATTACAGGTGTGAGCCACTATGCCTGGCCCAGTCTATATTCTTATAACCTAATAAATAATAAAACAACCAAAAACTCCATATTAAAAGAAAAATGAGCAAATGACATGAACAAATGCTTTTCAAAAGAAGATATAAGAATGTACAATAAGTATATGAAAAGGTGCTCAACATTGTCATCAGTGAAATGCAAATTAAAACCATAATGAGATCGTATTTTACACCCAGTTAGAGGACTAAAATTAAAAGGACTGAAAATACCAAGTGTTTCCAAGGATGAGCAGCAGCTAGAACTCTCACACGTTGCTGGTAAGAATATAAAATGATGAAACCACTTTGGAAATAGTTTGGCAGATACTCACAAACTTAAGCATATACTTACATGATCTAGCAATTTTACTCTTAAGTATTTACCCAAGAGAAATGAAAACCTATGTCCACAAAAAGATTAATACATACGTTCACAGCATATTTTCCATAATGGCCAAAAACAGTCTAAATTGTCCACCAATGAGTGCATGGATAAACAAATTGTGGGTTTATTCACACAAGACACCACTATTGATAAATTTTAAAAAATAAGCTAGTGACACCTGCAGTAATATGGATGAATCTCACAAACATTATGCTGAATAAAATAGAGGGGCACTGAATGACTCTATTTACATGAATTTTGAAAATAAGTCAAACCGGTCTATACTGAAGGAAATCAGATCAGTGGTTGGCTGGAATGGGGTTAGAAGAAATGTGTGCCAGGGCACAGGGGAATTTCTGGGGTAACAGAAATGTTCATGGAGTGATGATTAATTACATAAGTGTGTTTATCTGTGAAATCTCATTGAACAACACATTTAAGATACGCACATTTATGGCCAGGCATGGTGGCTCATGCCTTTAATTCAGCACTTTGGGAGGCCAAGGTGGGCGGATCACTTGAGGACAGGAGTTCAAGACCAGTCTGGCCAACATGGCAAAACCCTGTCTCTACAAAAATACAAAAAAAATCAGCCAGGTGTGGTCGTGTGCCCCTGTAATACCAGCTACTAAGGACACTGAGGGACGAGAATTGCTTGAACCAGGGAGGCAGAGGTTGCAATGAGCTGAGATCGCACCACAGCACTTCAGCATGGGTGACAGAATGATACTCTCTAAAAAAAAGTACATATTTATTATATATGTGTGGTGGTTAATTTTAGGTGTCAACTGGACTGGATTAAGGAATACCTAGGGAACTGGTAAAGCATGGCTTCTGGGTGTGTCTGTGAGGGGGTATTTCAGAGACTGGCCTGAGAGTTGGTGGACTGAGTGGGGAAGATCTGTCCTCAATGTGGGTGGGTCACCTAATCAGACAGGGACCCAGATAGAACAAAAAAGGAGTTAAAAGGATTTGCGCTCTCTTTTTCCTAGAGCTGGTATATTCTCCTCCTCTTGTACATGCTCTCTTGCTTTGGGGACTCCAGAATTTACAATAGCAGCCCCCTGGGCTCTCAGGCCTTTGGCCTTAGACTAAGAATTACACCATGGGCTTACCTAGTTCTAAGACTTTAGAAATTAGACTGAGCTACCAGCATCCCGAGGTCTCTAGCCTGTTGTGGATCTTCTCATCCTTCATAATCACATGAGTCAATTCCCCTAACAAATCCCTTATCATCTATCTATCTATCTTTCTGTCTATCTCCTATTGATTCTGTCTCTCTGGAGAACTCAGTATAGTATGTAAGCTATATATACTATATTAATTGATTAAAAACAAAGGCACCCACATCTAGAGTCATTTTAGAAAGTTTTACAGTACATACAGGTAAATTTTTTTAAAAATTACATGAACATCTAAACAGAAAAATCAGATGACTTTCAAAGAACAAAAAAAAAATTTGGTATCATATTTCTCCTGAGAAATACTAGATAAGAGATGATAATGGAAACAAGT
The DNA here is from genome assembly GCF_009761245.1 of Sapajus apella. Taxonomy (NCBI): domain Eukaryota; kingdom Metazoa; phylum Chordata; class Mammalia; order Primates; family Cebidae; genus Sapajus; species Sapajus apella. The sequence goes on along the minus strand of NW_022437098.1, from coordinate 471,423 downwards.
AGAGTTGTTAAAGAGGGGAAAAAGTGACTCAAGAATGTTATACTTCAGTTAATAGAGTTGCTACAAATAAAAAATTACAAAAGAATGTCATACCTAGCCAAGGGTTGTTCATAAATGAATATAACAAAAAACCAATCCATTCATCCACCTTTCTAAAAAAAAATTTTGAAGCTATTTCCCAGGCAACTTAAGAGGTTAAGAATGAAGAAAATCTAAATACTTACTATAAAATCATTTGAAACTGAATGAAAATATAATACAATAATAGTAATTCCTAGAAAAAATATAATACAAAAAAATTATAGAGAAAATGTGAGTCCTAAATCCCAAATTTTATTAAGTAAAACTGGAGAATATGGGTGCAGCACGATAATGAAGTAAGTACCCATCCAATTCCTTATTTAATATGAAGTGCAGACCGGAGATATTGGTTAACTAAATTGTAAAAGACTCATTTATGGGATACTCATAGCCATAAAAATAATGAGAAAAGGCCAGGTGCAGTAGCTCACGCCTGTAATTCTAGCACTTTGGGAGGCTGAGGAGGCTGAGGCATGCAGATTCCCTGAGCTCAGGAGTTCAAGATCAGCCTGGGAAACACAATGAAACTCCATCTCTACTAAAATACAAAAAATTAGCCTGTGTGGTGGCATGCACCTGTAGTCCCAGCTGCTCAGGAGGCTGAGGCAAAAGAATTGCTTGAACCCAGGAGGGGGAGGGTGCAGTGAGCCATCATCACGCCACTGCACTCCAGCCTGGGCAACAGAGTAAGACTCTGTCTCCAAAAAATAAATAAAAATAAATAAATGAGGAAGCTCTTTATGTTCTGATACAAAATATCTATAAAATAAATTTATTCTGGCCGGGCACGGTGGCTCATGCCTGTAATCCCAGCACTTTGGGAGGCCGAGGCGGGTGGATTACGAGGTCAAGAGATCGAGACCATCCTGGCCAACACGGTGAAACTCCATCTCTACTAAAAATACAAAAAAAATTAGCCGGGCGTGGCGGCACGCGCCTGTGGTCCCAGCTACTCAGAAGGCTGAGGTGGAAGAATCGCTTGAACCCAGGAGGCAGAGATTGTGCCATTGCACTCCAGCCTGGTGACAGAGCAAGACTCCACCCCAAAATTAACAAATAAATAAATAAATAAATTTATTCTAAAAGGAAAGTATAATAGAAAAAATGTGTCTGGCGTGCCACAATTTGTACAACAGAGAAAAAACATATTATTCAAGAGAAATTGGTAACCTTGGTTGCCTGGGGAAATGATATTGGGTGTCTGCGAAATAGAGGTAAGGAAGACTTTATTACAAATGCTTTGTCCTTTGTTATTCTATAAATGAACCATGTAAATGTTACTTATTTTTTATTTTTTATTTTATTTTATTTTTTTTTTTGAGACGGAGTTTCGCTGTTGTTGCCCAGGCTGGAGTGCAATGGCACGATCTCGGCTCACCGCAACCTCCGCCTCCTGGGTTCAAGCAATTCTCCTGTCTCAGCCTCCCGAGTAGCTGGGATTACAGGCACGCACCATCATGCCCAGCTAATTTTTGTATTTTTAGCAGAGACGAGGTTTCACCTTGTTGACCAGGATGGTCTCGATTTCTTGACCTCGTGATCCACCCGCCTTGGCCTCCCAAAGTGCTGGGATTATAGGCGTGAGCCACCGCGCCCGGCCACTACTTATTTTTTAAAACAAAATTTTTAAATGTGTTAAGAATCAAGTAAATACTCATTGGTGACTTCAGCACATATGTAAATCTAGCTTATGATAAAGACATCACAAAATTTAAAAATTCAATAAATGATCCTGAAGCAACTGGTTTTCTATTTGGAAAAAAAAGGGCAATGTTTAGTCCTCATTTCACTGCCTGATGAGAATAAATTACAGACTGATTAAAGAGTCATGAAATTAAACCATAAAAATATTAGAACAAAATCAATCTTAATCTAATAAATTTAACTTCATAAAAATAGACACATCATATAAAATTAAAAGATACACCAAAAGCTGGGGACAATGCTTTTCACAAATATAAGAAATTAGTATCTTTATTTTTCTTAAAGAGCCAATAAAATTAAAAAATAAGACAAACTTGGCAAAAACCTAAATCTTCAGTATAAGTATAAAAATGGGCAAAAGAAATAAACAGAAAATGAAACTGGTTAAGAAACACACTTACTAATAATCAAAGTAATCCAAATTAAAGAGACACTTCCTGCCTATCAGATAGGGACCCTCATAACTACAGATGAATGCATAAATCGGCACAGCCTTTCTAGAAAACACTATGAGATATACACCGACAGTCTTAAACATGTTCTGACTTTTGACTTAGTAATTCTGTCTCCCCTGGGATTTAATGCAACTTTATTTATAACAGGGAAAAAACTGAAATAATCAAAATATTTAACACAAAAATGTTAAATTCTGATATATTCATATAAAAAACATTGTGCCAAAGTTAAAATAATATTTTTAAAAATTTAATGACCTGAAAAAAGTTTAAGATACGCTATAAGTGAAAAAAGCAGAATAAATACCATCATATGCTATCACAATTTTGGGATTATAACTGTACAAAACATAATAGATTTTAAATACTGAAAGGAAATACAATACAATCTTAGCAATAATTTTCTTTATTTAAATTCATTTTTACCTTTCTGTATATTTTAAAGTTTCTATAATAAATAAGTGCGAGGAGATGCCGTATTTTAAACAAAGAAATAATATAACTATAAAAATGTTTCCTGGCCAGGCACAGTGGCTCACACCTTTGGGAGACTGAGGTGGGCAGATCGCTTGAACCTAGCCATTCAAGACCAGCCTGGGCAACATGACAAACTTTCATCTCTACCAAAAACTGCAAAAATTAGCTGGGTGTGGTAGCATGCCCTTGAAGTTCCAGCTACTTAGGAGGCTGAGGTGGGAGGATCAATTGAGCCTGGCAGGTCAGGGCTGCAGTGAGCTGTGACCAAGCCACTGCACTCCAGCCTGGGCAACAGAGTGAGACCCTGTCTCTCAAATAAACAAATTATTTCCTGGCATCAACATGCGCAGGATCTCCACTGAAAAAGTTAATTGTTGCAATAAGTAATTTGTAGATAAAACCCTGAAGATACATTAGCGCTGCCTTCCATCTTTCTTTCTTTCTTTTCTTTTTTTGAGACAAGAGTCTCACTCTGTCACCCAGGCTGGAGTGCAGTGGCGCAATCTTGGCTCACTGCAACCCCTGCCTCCTGACTTCAAGCAATTCTCCTGCCTCAGCCTCCTGAGCAGCTGGGACTGCTGTTTGCCACCATGCCCGGCTAATTTTTTTGTATTTTTTACTAGAGTCGGGGTTTCATGGTGTTAGCCAGGTTGGTCTCAATCTCCTGACCTCGTAATCTGCCCGCCTCGGCCTCCCAAAGTGCTGGGATTACAGGCGTGAGCCACTGTGCCCAGCCACCTTCCATCCTTCTTATATACCTTTGGTTCAGAACTTCACACAGGCAAATAGTGTGTAAAACAGATACTTCACTAGGACAACTTCAGTGGGCCAGCCAACAAGAGCACTATCTCTTAACATAATGAATAACCATGTACAGACACCATAACAAACCACAAACAACGCAACTGCAATGGCGTTTTCATGATACATTTGCTGGTTCAGAAAGTCTTCAGTCAAGACCACCTACTTATGGCCCACAAACCACAAGGTGAAAGCAACTGCTGAGATAATCTATAAACTGACAACTTTCGTATGAAGAGTCCCAAATCCCGTGCCCAGGCTCCTAAGTGTCCCTCCCCATCCCCTGCTTGTTTCCTCTGGCAGGATGTTTTATATTATGTTCATTTCCAACCCAGCTAATAAAGGAGCTCTTTAAAGTTTAGAAAAACACTGCTTATTGGGTTCCTGGGTCCAGCATGTGTGCAATACATAAATAAGCAAAGAACACATGTACAGTACCTTCCCAAAGCTGTGTTGGCTTGGCAAAATTCTCCCCACTCATTAAAACAACATAAGATGCAGCTGCTCGAACTGTAGCCTGCCATGTTGACATGGCAACGGGTGGCTCCTGGCATGGAAAAAGGGCCCTGTTGTTTATGGGAGATCCCACAGTATAAACACATGGCCTGCAGAAGAGAGACAAAGAAAGGGGGAGAATCTTTAAAATGAGTTGTCACTTTTCTCACCACCAAGGTAGTAAAGGTTAAGTTGAGCTTTCAAAGAAAACATTTGAAACTTTGCAGTTGACTGATTTCAGAGTATTTTGAACTGAAGCTGCCAAGGGCTGGCTATGTGAATAGCTGAGTGGTTATTTCTCTCAAACGAATTTCTTAAATATGTAAGAAGAGTTGGTTTTTTTAAGGAGAAAAATATTTTTTTGGATAAAGTTTTACATACTAGTCTGCCAAGTTATAATTTATATTACCCTTGCCCCCTCCCCTCAGGCCCTGATGCCTTCAAAAGAAAAGTTTGAGAGACATTCTTACAAACCTTTTGGAAAGCATTCTGGAAAAGAAAATATGTTTGGAGATCACGGAGATATTAATGCTTGGAAAAACAAGCTGGTGGTCTCAGTATCCAGGGCTGGCAGGCAGATACCCCCAATCTTGGAAACCACCATCTCAAATGGAACCCTTGTGGGAATCCTTGTGTGGAGGCCAAGAACAGGGGCTGGCATATAAACAGGACTGTGGGTCACAACAACGAGGCCTGTGATGGGAAAGCCAAGGGTGCAGTTGTTACCAAAGTAAGCATACAAAACCAGTGACATGGCATCAGGACTCATTCTGCCATGAGTCCTAATGGAATCAGAAAGTACAATCCCATCCAATCCAAGAAAAATCCCTCCCATGACAGAGTCATGGTTGATAAAGATGGAAAAGATCCTCAAGATCAAAGGGGTCAACTCTTGACACCACAGAGTCGAAGGTACAAGACTGACTCCTCAGAAAAAACTTAGGAAAATGTTTCCACTTTCTGTTTTTCAGTTGTGACAAATATATAGTTTTGGTCAGCTTGACTTATAAATGAATAGAGCAAAGCACTACTTCTTTTGGATAAACTGGTTTTCCTTTTTCATTAACATCATTATAATTGAGCATTTATCGTGTTCACACGACGTGCAAGAAAAATCAGAACGATGGTTCGACTCTATCAGTCAGGGTCTTGTGTGGAAAAGAGAAACCAGTCCAGGTCTTAACAAACGGGTAATTCAATCTTCGAAATGAGTTATACAAACGATAGAAGAGCTGAGAAACCAATTAGAGGACAGTAAGACAACCTAGGGACTGGCCACAGCAGTAATCAGCTGTGACTCCTGGTTGAGACTGGAAGAGCTGGTTGTTACTGGGTGTTACTGGGTTATACGGCAGGGGTCATCTGGCAGAAGCCAGAGTCACAGTGGGGACTGTCCGGGGGGAGCTGGGACCAGAGGAGACTCAGCCACACTGGAGCTGCCAAAGGAAACAGGAGGAGGAGAAACAACTTACTTCCAGCCAACTCCTGCTTTCAAATCTTCCACCAGTGGCCCCCACTGGCCAAACCTAGCAGGAAGCCAGAAGACTAGAGAGCCTAGGAAATGAAGTTCCTCGTCATTTAGAGAAGGTCACAAAAAGAGCACAAAATGGGTCTCAGAGCAAACAGGCAGCTGCTGTACGCTCATCCCACAAGTATGCATGCCATGATAACGTGAAGGTTTGACGTGGGGCAGGGAAGATTAGAAAGTCTAAACACCTTTGTACCAGCTGGGCTGCCAACTTATCAAATGACTGTGGGGAAGTTCCTCAACTTCTGAGTCACAGGTGAAATCGGTATTGGGCCGGTGAAGCGGGAAGCAAGAAGTGACTTCTATTGTCTGTTCTGTTCAATAAGCACCTTATTTACCTAGTATAAGTCTGTGTTGTGGGTCTTCCCTTGCCTGCACGGGGAACAAATCCTCCCCAAACAACTGGCTTGCCAAGATGTTGCTCTCCTCCCTATAAGGTTGTGTTGGAGGCCATGCTGGCATATTATTACACATGCCACTTGTGCCCTTAGGTATGTGGTCCCCAGGGCTGCCTCCATCAACTTCCACACCTCTTCCCCAAAGCAACAATCGGATCTGAGAGGAGGTCAAATCTGAGAAACACGGGAGATGAAAAACCAGGACTTGGAAAGTGATTTGCTGAAGAAGAGGGAGAAGGAAAGGAAGGCTCTTCTGAGGAGGCAGCTGCCAAGCTGGCCCCCAATAGCCCCTTCTTCCCAATATTTACATCCTTGTGTAGTCCCCTCCATACTGTACCAGGTCTGTGTGACCAAAGAGACCTGGGTAGAGCCAACAGGCAGCTGCAGTACTCTCATCCTATAGTATGTATGCAGTGATAATGCAAAGGTTTGACCTGGGACAGGGAGAGATCAGAAAGTCTAAGCATTGTCTGATAAGAAGGACCAACAGCATACAGCAAAGGTGATGGCATGTCACTTCTGAGGCAATTTTAAAATCTGTGGTTTTCATCTCAGACTATCTTTTCTCGCTCTGTCCCCCATCATTCACTCTAGGTCATGAGTGTCAGGGAGTCACTTAGGCAGCCTAGGGAGGCACCCACATGGTAAGAAACGGACACGTTTGTCCAACACTCAGTGAAGAACCAAGGCCTGCAACAGCCATGCAAGTGAGTTTGAAAGAGGATTTCCCAGCTCCTGGCACGCCGTGAGACACCTGCAGCCCCGGCCAACAGGTGGACTCTAACTTGCAAGATATCCTGAGCAAGAGATGCTGGCTAAGCTGCTCCTGGATTCCTGAGCCTCAGAAACTATGAGAGATAATAGGCATTTTTTCTTTTAAGCTGCTAAATGTGGGGGTGATTTGTCATGCAGCCATAGTTAACACAGAATTTTCTGAGGTTTCTGGCTCAAGTGGTAAGATGGATGGTAAAGCTATTGAACAAGAAAGGAGGACGAGGGTGGGTCCAAGGAGATAGGTGGAGGGTATGCACCTGTTTAATTTGCTTATAAAGGATTTCACATAAGCATATGACAGAAGACACTTTCATGGACACTGTATGTTTTCCTAATCCCAAACGGTGTGGTGTCCATGAATGGGTTTAGATGTCTGAAATCAGACCTACCTGAAAAAATTTGAAAATGATGATTTGATGAAGCAGGAAGTGTAGACATCGCAGGCATATATGAGTCAGTTGATGAGGGGGCAGTCCTTCCACTGACTAGATGAAAATCTACCATGTTATCACCATCCTTTCCTCCCCGGTTCGGTAGTTTGTCCTCTTTAGCTACCTAGTTCTCGACACTTTGTTCTAGAATTTTGTCCTGATCCCTTCTGTCATGCTCTTGAAAGCTCCTTCTGCCATTGTGCATCTGGGCACCTGATCCCTCCCATCAAGGGGGTTAGTTACCTCGCCAGGCCCCAGCAAGCTCTCGCCGCCACCCTCCCCAATGTCCCCACAATTCTCTATCCCACCCTCCTCTTTCCATGGCTGTGTTATCTTTTCTGCTGAAGTCTAACCTTTTTTTCTGGCTTCCACTCGGTACCCAGAGCTGTAACTCTGAACATGTAGATCAAGTCAGCAATCTAAAAGACACACCCAGGCCGGGCGCGGTGGCTCAAGCCTGTAATCCCAGCACTTTGGGAGGCCGAGGCGGGTGGATCACGAGGTCAAGAGATCAAGACCAACCTGGTCAACATAGTGAAACCCCGTCTCTACTAAAAATACAAAAAATTAGCTGGGCATGGTGGTGCATGCCTGTAATCCCAGCTACTCAGGAGGCTGAGGCAGGAGAATTGCCTGAACCCAGGAGGCAGAGGTTGCGGTGAGCCGAGATCGCGCCATTGCACTCCAGCCTGGGTAACATGAGTGAGACTCCGTCTCAAAAAAAAGAAAAAAAAAAAAGACACACCCCAAAAATATACCCATGTCTGATACGAGAATCAACCACTTTCTTATTGGAACGCTTTCATAAGCAGGAAAAAATGACATAAGAGGGAAGTCTTAGGGTAGTCACATCCTGAAAATGTAACTTCTCTTTGTGCTCCCAGACTACTCTTTTCTTGGCCTTTTTCTCTTTCTCAGCTGCAGGCTCACTCCTCCCTTCCCAACATGCCCAAACCAAGCACTAGGGACCTACGAGTCTTTACAGTCAATGGCCTTTTCCTCTCTTACAAGCTGATATCCTATTCACAATGTCTGACATCACAGTGCAAACCTGAAATCAATTTACAGTTAGGTAACTATATTGTAACAGTGTGAAGGTTTTATCCTCTGAATAAAGCTCTACTGGTGGAATTTTGGTCATCTACCAGCAAGTGGAGGATGGGTGAACATGGGGCCTTCCCAGTGTTGAAATCATACCCACTACATAGTGATTTCAGGCTAAAGATGGCCCCCATTATGCACACATTCAAATGAGAACTATATGGAGGGCCGATTCCTGCTTACCCATCCGTGCCTCCCCTCCATAGAGGGCAGGATAAGCTATGTGATTATAAACAGGCTCTGCAGTTATCTGAATGTGTAAACACAGAAATAAATGCAGCTGTGTTTATTCGACACGAATAGCCTTGCACCTTGGCCATGTTGCTAAAACACTCATGGGATAGATGTGCAGGCACCGACCTGAAATTCTCCAATGCTTATAACTTCATCATTTTCAGATCGAGTAATTCCTTCCAGCACAGCAAGGAAAACTCTCTTACCAGGGTTCATCTCACATGCCTTGGGATGCCCAACTGTATGAGATATTCCTCGGGGAGCCCAGATTGCACAGGCGTTGTGGAATGAGAGAACAATGAAAATCAGAAAGAAGAGAATAGGTAAGACAGGGTGAGACACAGGTCCAAGGCTTGCTGCCATTAAAGAACTTCTAAATTGAGGAAAACTTGTCAGAATAACAATTACTTCAGCTTCTGGCTACATGTTTCTGCATTTACAGAGTGGTCAAATGAGGATAAAACACATTAACTCTGCCTTTCAAAGTAAGAGGTCAGCTAAGACTCACGTGCTAGTCTTAAGGAGGAGCCAGCCATGCAAACTTGTAAGGGATTGCTTAAAACCATAGATTTTCTTTTTTTTCTGTTGACTACTATATGCATTTGTCTTTTCTCAGCCAGGAGAAAAAGGGGGTTGTTTTTCATTTAAAATGTTTTAAGTTCCACTACAGTCCATCAAGTCATCCTTTTTCTGACCTCTGGTTATCACCGTTAGGTGACTGGGGAGAAGGCTGCCAGAAGTAGGTCAGAGGTAATGAGCCCACAATGGCCTCGTAGGTGGCTTGATGAGACCCTGACCTAATCTCCAGAGGGAGGGCCACAGATGTGACAGTTTAGGGCATCAGAATATTTTGTAAGTTTCTGAGGGTTACAAGGTCTTCAGGCCACTTCCAATTCCCTTCCATCTGTTCTCCTTTCTGCATTAATCTTTTTGATAACTCCATGTTCTCATTAGACCTAGATTACAGTCTCCATTACAGGTGAGCAACCCTCTTGCTTTCTTGTGCCACAAAGAGCCAGAACTACTAAAAGAAGTGTTTAGCTATGACTCACTCTCTTTCTCTCCTATACACACATGAACCTCTTCCTTATTACTATTCTGTTTTTCTACTTCCTAGCACAATTACCAAAACCAGAATTCATCAATCATATTCAATACATGGCAGGTCCATGGAGAATGTTGCTTTGACTCAGAAAGACAGATTTTATGTAAAGTCAAAACGGACAAGTCCAAATGGCTTTGAGTCAGAAATTCATCACTTCTTCAGCAGAGATGTTTTGGGTGCAAAACAGGCAAGCTGCTTGTAAAGGCAAAGACAGTATTTCTCATCTGGAAGTCCTTGTGGGCATAGGATTGTGTACATAGAAAAAAATCTGGAGATGCTCTCATGGAATCTGCTTGTTTTACAGATGAGGAAATGAAGAGATGTAAGGTGACTTATCTGAAGTCACACAGCTAGTTACCACACAGCTTTCACTAGTACTAGGTCTCCTGACTTTCACCATCAAGGTTATTTTGAACACACGATGTTCTTGGTCCTACGGGGCACGGATTTGTTATTTTCTGTTGATGCACTGTTACTTATTTCTTGTTCAGTTGATTATGTTGGTTACTTGTTGAGACTGAGACAGTCCATCCTTGTATTTTCTTCCATGATGACTCAACTGGGATTCTGGGAAATAGAGGCACACACAGCCTGGGCAGCAAAGGGAGAAAGAAGCTAAAACACGACCCTTCCAAGCATGTGCACTCATGATTCCTATCTGCAGTCACACAGTGATATCATAGAATTAACGTGTATTCCACTTCCGTTCTCATAAATTTTGCATTGGTTTCTTGAAGAAAGTAAGAAAAAAAAAGGTACTAATTGTGGAAATATTCCTCTTAGACCTGAAATCTCTCCTAAAACATCTTCTGCTCATTCTTTTTTTTAATTGTAAAACTTTCCTTTAGAGTGAGATATACAATAATGAAACTAATTCAGTGGGAGTAGAGGGAGGAAGAAAATGTTTTAACATTTGGTTTTGATACTCCAAACTAAAAATACTCTCAAAGTCTACATCTTCCCTGGCCCAACAGCTGAGCAAGAAATATAACAGAAAAAAAGTAGTTCTCCTTAGTATTTTGCTAACTTCATCCCAGTTTTGTCTAAAACAAACAAACAAAAAATCACAGTGCTTTACAAAAGTTTAAATTTTAATATTATTTTATCTTATAATGTATTTTCCCAGTTAGTTTTCTCATCTTTAACAAAAATTCAAATGGCTGTAGTTTTTCTAATAAATTTCCTATATGTAACCGAATTTTCCTCCATTCAACTCAAATTCAGTGATGTCATCAGCTTAAGCTCAGACCTCTTAAACCACTTGGTGGATTCCACAACTGTTATAATTATTCTAATGAAAAAGAGAATGGGTTACCAAAGAGGATGCTTTGGTTTTAACAACATTTTCTTCAGGGGAATGGAAAAAAATGTTAAAAATACAAAGAAAATGAAGAAAACACATAAACTTTGAATAAAGGTTTCCATTTTAAAAGTTTACTTCTTAGGTATATTGAAGATCTATAATTAAAAACATATTAATTCCCATTCCTTTCTTGAAGCTCGGCAAGAACACCTTTACACAACTCTTGACCCTGTCTTTGTTCTCATCAAAATATTTTTAAAGGGCACACAGACTAGCACACCACAGGAAAGTAAACATCTTTTTCAAGAAGCACGTTGTATCAGATTGTTATATATGTGTTCCTCCCATCAGTCATTTTTAAATGTCACCTACAATCCAGTATCTGAATGTTGGAGGCAACCCACAAATGGCTAAACTAAGGTAGGAAAACTGAGTTTTCTATTTCCAGATATTTCATATTAGAACAACAATAAGGATGAAATTATTGATAATTATTCAGAAGAAATACTGTTTTATAGCTTCAAATATATTTTCTTTTCCAGAGAACCCTGTCACATGGTAAAGTGGGAAAACAGCTCTTACAAAAGAGATTTCAGGGTAGAAAGATAGTGATCTCTTTCCAAATTTGAAATTATCGTTTTAATAATTTTTTTGATACAGTGTCTCACTCTGTTGCCCAGGTTGGAGTGCAGTGGCGCAAACGTGATTCACTGCAGCCTCAACCTCCCTGGGCTCCAGTAATATTCCCACCTAAGCCTCCCGAGTAGCTGTGACTACAAGCACGTGCCACCACGCCCAGCTAATTATTATTTTTTTATAGAGAAAGGGTTTTGCCATGTTGCCCAGGATGGTCTTGAACTCCTCAGTTCAAGCTATTCTCCTGCCTCCGTCTTCCAAAGTGCTGGAATTACAGGCGTGACCCACCATAAACTTTTTATATTAAAACAGTTTTGGATTTTAAAAACTGAAAAGATAAGGCTGGGCACAGTGGCTCATGCCTGTAATCTCAACACTTTGGGTGGCTGAGGTGGGAGGAATGCTTGGGCCCAGGAGTTCAAGACCAGCCTGGGCAACATGGTGAAATCCAATCTCTACAAAAAATACAAAAATTAGCTGGGTATGGTGGTGTATACCTGTAGTCCCAGCTACCTGGAAGGCTGAGGTGGGAGAATAGTTTGAGCCCAAGAGGTCAAGGCTACAAATATATTTTCTTCTACAGAGACCCTGCCACATGGTAAAGTGAGAAAACAGCTCTTACAAAAGAGATTTTCAGGGTAAGAACTTGGTGAACCAAGTTCATGCCACTGCTCTCCACCCTGGGCGAGACCCTGTCTCATAAAATAATAATAAAACAAAAAATAAAAATCACAAAGATAATACACAGAGTTCCCATATACTCCATACTCAGTTTTCCCTATTAGTGTCATCCTATATTAGTATACTTGTCAAAAGTAGTGAACCAATATTGATATATTAGTACACACTTCATTCAGCTTTCTTTAGTTTTTCCTGAATGTCTTTTTTCTGTTTCCAGATACTACATTACATTTGAGACACAGTCATGCTCTGTCGCCCAGGCTGGAGTGCAGTGGCACAAACATGACTCACTGCAGCCTGACCTACTGGGCTCAAGTGATCTTCCCACCTCAGCCTCCCAAGTGGCTGGGACTAGAGGTGCCCATCACCACATCCAGCTATTTTTTTGTATTTTTAGTACAGATTGAGTTTTGCCATGTTGGCCAGACTGGTCTTGAACTCCTGGCCTCAATTTATCTGCCCACCATGGCCTCCCAAAGTGCTGGGATTACCAGTGTGAGCCACTGTGCCCAGCCTGGACACCACATTGCTTTTAATCATCATGTCTCCTAGGGCTCCTCTTGACTGTGGCAGTTACGCTGACCTTATTCATTTTGAGAGGTGCTGATCACGTATTATGTTTAATGTCCCTTGACTGGGATGTATCTGATGCTTTTCTCATGATTAGATTGGGGTTAAGAGCTTTTGGGAGGCAGACGACAAAGACATCCCTTTCATCATATACCAGAGAAAATACTACCCACATAAATTATCACTGTTGATGCTGACCTTGATCATCCTGCTGAGGTAGTACTGTCATATTTCTCTAGTGTAAAGTTACTTATTTCTCCCTTTCCATTCTGTTCTCTTTGGAAGGGAGTCACTCACTGTGTAGTCCACACTTAAGGAGTGAGGTGTTATGCCCCACCTCCTTGAGGATAGAACACGCCCACAACTAACTCAGAATTCTTTTGCACCATGGATTTGTCTATTCTTCCTCACTTGTTTATTTATTCAATCATTCTTTTATATCAGCTTGGACTAATGGCTAATTTATTTCACATTCTGGGATGTCATTTGAAACTGCCTGATATATTTTGTTGCTCGGCTTTGGCCACGAGGAGCTCTTTCAGACAGCCCCTTTTCCCCCTGGCATACCCTAATCACTCTGGGTTGTTGCTCCTGCTGTTTGAGGACTTCATTACTTTCTGGCATTACAAGATGCTCCAGACCCATTTTGTATATTTCCTGCTGCTATCCTGGCCATTTCTCCAAGAAGCACTAGTTCTCTTTATCGGAGAATGGTATCAGAAACTAAGATCTGGACGCTAGGTGTGCTTACTTCTAAGACCCTCTCAGCTGACAAGCCAAGATATAGTGTGTGTGTATATATATAAATATATATACACACACACTAACATATTAGTGCATATATACACACACACTAACCCTTGGGAACATACGTATCTGTAATTATTTCCATATGCAACCATCCACATCTATATTAAGCTATTTTATTTTGATACTCATAAGTTTTATTCTCAGCTGGGATAGAGTGCAGGTGGGAAAGAGGAAAGCCTCTAATGGAAATTAAAAGGAAAGATACCAATTGAGAGATTTTCTTATATTTCTATCTAATCTCCTGTTAAAAACAGAAATTTATTGAGAGCTAATGTAATAAATTTATGTTTTAAATGTACTTGAAAGCTTTGCATACAATAAGTGACATGGAAACATCAAATTCATAAAAAGTTGTTCTCTTTCTCACTTGAGACACAGATTTACCCAGGAACTTCCAGTCATTTTATTTAATTTTGTTACCTGTAAAATGAGAATAAAGAGCTTCTCATCCTAGCCTGAGAATTTATAGTGGGTATAACTGATAGTGTTCTGCCCCTCAGAAACAAGTATGTAGAAATTATTTTAGTTTTAATAAAGGTAGACCCCGTTCCCCAGAGGAATAAGCTCTAGCTAATCATGTTTTTCATGCAATTGTAAAATTTTATATTTTCACACAATTATATTCATAAAGTATTGTGATCCTGATAATTACTATTTATTTATATCACTAAGAAGTTATTTCTGTCTAGCAACCTGACATTCCTTACTCATTTTAAAGTCCTTAGCATATCCAAACAGTTACCAGTACATCTTGAGGTTTATTCTGCAGTGCATGGGAGAGTTGAGAGACCTGGTGCTCATTCACGAGAGGTTATTTTGACTATAAATAAAATTCCCCACCCCAGAAAATGAGAAAAAAGAGAAAATATCTTTCTAGAAATTGTTTTTTAAAATAATTTTTCTTGTCCTCAGAAGACTGCACAAGTGGCATTAATACACTAACATATAATCCCAAACTTCAAAGCATACAGTTTAAACATCTGCTATGATCATACAGTTTACTGAATTACCAGAAAATGAGATATCAAGAGTAAATTTACCCTTTGAAGGAGCAAAATGTGCCCAAGGACCTCTTTAGTTTCTTTATAGAAGTCATTCCTGCTCAACATTTTTACATGTTATTTAATTCGCCAGTCTAATCTCTTTCTTTGCAGTGAGCACTCAGGAGAAAGTCATGTTTGAGGCCATAAATATTTCTTCCAAATACTTTGAATAGTTCCTTCTTCCTCCTTATTCTAGTTCAAAAATGAAATATCTAGGAGTATAAAAACTACAATTTCCTAGTTAAATATTCAGAGATATTATATTGTTAAATCCTATTGAAATTCCCATCTTTAATAATTTCGAGCAAGTGTGAAGATACAATAAGAACACCTGTTTAATACTTTTCACAGTCTCAAAAAAAATCTAATAAGTTAATCTATAAATATATCACTATGCTTTTGTACTGATGTAAGTTTGCACCCACCCCACAATTTCCCAATGGCTGCCTCAGACTCTAGCAGAAATAAGACAGGAAGCGAGCTCATTCTGAGCAGGATGGGAGACCAGGACAGGAGGTAAGATTAGAGGCAAGAAATAGATAATTAGAGCTCAAAGTCAAAGTGAGGCTTTAAAAATGTTTCTCTACAAGGTGTTTTGGGGATGAATTGAGGGAGATATGTAAGCAATTGCTGAAGACACTGCTTCAATTAAGGAAATTCAATGCTATAAAAGAAGGCTCTGAAACCCAGCTAACAGAGGTCAACATTCATTCAAGCGCTGCAATAATTATCATTGATTTGCAGTACTTTAGCACAAATAGGTAATATACAGAGGAGTCAATAAAGTTTGATTTTTAAATTCTCAAATAAAAAAAAAAAAAAAAGAACAACTGTTGGAAGAACGGCAATAAGAAAAAGACCAGATGGCTGCCTAAATATATCCTCCAGAAAACAATGCCTCATCAATTCCTTCTCCTCGAACTGAAAATCAGGGGTCTTTCTGGTACCAAATACTAAGAATCACGGCCAACAAGGCCAGTGTGTGGTCTCAGAGGATTGTCAGGCTCCTCAGAAACAGGTCTTTTGTATGCTTTGAGGGGGTTACACTATATGACGACTGACAAAGTCCAGGGAGGCACAGCTGCCAATAGACAGGTACGGTAAGAAAGTCGCAAAGCAGAGCTGGCTTTATTTGAAAGCACTTTGCCAGGCTTCACACCAGCCCAACTTCACGGCAGTCTAGTCTCTCAAGGGCCTATGAAGGAACGTTAAGCAAGTATTCACTTGGAGACACATCACTCCCATCTACAGCACTCCAAGTCACTAGCAGAGATCTCAATGGAGACTGAGGCTCAGGATTTCATCATTAAGCTTGCCTTTCAATCTCTTAACTCAGAAATACCGGGGCTTAATAATCTTTTCATCCTGACTTAAGGGAGCTAATCCTATTATGGGTTTAGCATGCCTGGGAATTTACCTGCTTCACTGTAGGTCTAAGGATTTGAGGCTACTTGGGTAATGTCACAGAATACACAGGAGCATCTCTACAGAACTGGTCTCATGTTTGAAAGCATCCCTGCAGCGTACAAGATTAACAGGCACGGGACTGCGAAGCCCTCGGATAACCTACCTGTCACTCTGGTCTGAGGTCCATGTAACTGATCGCCCTTCGGGTTTAGTTTTGTACCATATTCTGATAGCATGAGGAAAGTCAGTAGCTGTCTGAGCCCCTGTCTTTCTGATCTGTAAGCTCCAACTGTCAGTGTCAAAGAGGAGTTCTCCACAGCCAGGAGCCTGGCTGCAGCAAGCATAATAGTCTAACTGCTCCCTCCAACAATCTGCAGGCAAAGTCACAAGTTCACGTACAATCTGATTCCTGAGCTCCTCAGAAACAACTGTGAGCTTGGGAGACCTTGTAAATTTTTCCATACCTGGCACAGCAGCAACATCCACCTCCTCGACTTTTAACACAGATAAATCACAGCAGTCCAACACTAGCACAAAGTCCTCACTCCCACGATTCCCTGTGTCACAGCAGTACTTTGAGCTAGAAATCCCAGAAGCATGTTCCTGGTTGTCATGGTTACCATCTTTATCAGGAGTATCTTTTTCACCTTTACTACAGATTGCAAAATCATTATAATCCATTTCAGATGAGAAGGTCCTTGCATTTGTCACAGAAATATGGCAGGGTTCAGGCATCCCAAATTTGCAGGCTTTGTTTGACTCTGATTGGCAGGCTTCCTCGATGGAGCTATTCTGTTTCTTGAATCTGTTTCCATCCTCAAGGAAAAGTACTATGGTCCCCTCAATGACTTGACTTTCAAAATCCACATCCAAATCCAGCACATAGTGCTTCACAAGTATGTGGCTGGTGTTGGCCATGAGAGGCAGGTCATCTCTGGCAGGGTCCAGCTGTATGTCCATGATGTGGTTTATTGTTTGAGAGGCTGGTTAAAATTTCAGATGGGGGTTTCCTATCTGCCTTAATCTTCCAGAATCATAAATAGCTGCTTATCAAAAAAACAACTGATGTCACAGGTTATGGTTCCACAACTTTCAGTCTCCTGGCAAAGAAGGAAAGCACAATTAGACAAAATTCCAAATAAGACCTAAATGCTCCTGCAAGTGCTGCTCCTGCAAGTTGACCACCATTCTTAACCCCCCAAGTAGTAGATGTTCATGGCTAGAAGGCTCATTAATTTTTTTTTTATTGACATGAACGAAATCTGCATTATGGGTTTCTAAAAATATTTCAATTACCAACTGAATGGCATGGGCCTCCACAAAGCCAGAAGCAGCATGCTCCAATGACAACTGTCCTTCTTTCAGAAAAGAGCAATTGTTACACAAAAGTGTAACCAAGCATCGCTATGCCTCTAGTCTTAAAAGATATTAAATGTATCCCTTCTAATTTTGTGCATCAAAAGATAAGTGATTGTTTTTCCACTGTGATTCCAAGTAACAAGTGTGAATGAAAGCTAAATGGCCCCATACATTTTATTCTTTGAGAGTAATAATTTAATACATACAATGTAACTCCAGGGATTAATGTACTTTTCACATTAGAACTGCTCTCATATCGGCACTTCCAGTAAATTACAGGAAAATGAGCCAATTTACCAGGAGTGCATTCTAAGTATTCCTTTGAGATTGTTCACGGAGATTTTTCAAATTTATAGTTAAATACTCAAGGTATATCATTACGTCTTAATAGCTGAAAACCCATTAACATTCTGGATAATAGCCTTCTGTGGCAAACAAAAGGTCTTCTCACTTGAAAAAAAAAAGCATGCAAATACCTATAAAAGGAGGGAGAGAAATTAAAATGTAGAAACAGATGTTACAATAAAATGCACAGGTTCTTCATAAAAGTTCTGAATCAAAATGTATTCTTATTGTATACTAGCAATTTGGCTAAAAGAAAAATTATTTGAAATTATTTCAGTCCCTGTTGTGTACCTAATTTCTTGCAGCATAGGCTGTTCTTTCTTATTCTTTTACCAAAACCAAAAAAGAAATGGCAGGGAAACAGAAAGAAAAACTCTAACGGAGTAGATACATTTAAAATCATTTTTGTATTTCTAAATATCAGGAGGCAATCTTTTAACAACTACAAAACATCATTACTTGCCTGAATTTTCAGGTAAATCAAGCCCTTCCTTTGTATCCTAACTCCTCCTCACTTCCCTGCCAGCTTTATCTGCATCTCTACTAGACCCTTCTATTTCCTTTCCTTCTAGAATCTCATTCTAGGTCATCCCATTGATTTTCAGTTTCTACCTCTCCACAGACTATTTCCTCTTCAAAATCTCACCTAACCTGAAAAAGTCCCACCTCCTGCAGCTTGTACAATCCGGTTTCTAGCTACTTTTCCAGTAATGGAGACAACACCCCCTTGCATGCTCTTCCTCTAGCCAGGGGGCCTACTCAAAACACTGCCTCCTGAAGAGAACTTGACTCTAGGCCTCTGTGCCTTCTGGACTAACCCTTGTGCTGGACTTGGAGTGCAACTGGCTCCTACCTCCCACCTCAAATTGCCAAATCCTATTCTTCCTCCATGTCCCAGTTTAAGTGCAACCATCTCCTGAAACCCTTCCCTGGTCCATGCTCCCTCCCCCACTGAACTATATGTGGTACCCTTTCAGTGCAATAGGAGTAGAGAGAAATCAAAGATGCAAAGAATAGTTTGAATTTACTTTATGTAGAAGCTGGTATTTCCCTTGGTCCTAGAAAAGTCAATGGGCACAGAGGATAAACCAGAGTATTTTCTGTCCTGTCATTTTGAAAAATAACCTTCGATAAAGCTGTTGGCTATTTCTAAGTAATGAGAAACAATGATGTTAAAACTTCATTCTGAGGACGGCTGTGGCTGCTAACATACTGTATTTTGTTGATTGGGCTTTTTTTTTAAAAAACTTAATTAAAAAAAAAAAAAAACCCTGAACACACATACAGAAGAAAAACCTGCATCAACTCAGACAAGGGTCAATTCAGTGGCTCGCTAAACTATCATACTTGGAGAAAAAGTTTAGCATTTTTAACATTATAATTATTTATTGTCCAACTCTAATGGATTCCTAAATTTACTTCTAAAAATCTGTATAATTAACGCATAAAATACATTCTACAGAGCGGTTCTCACTACTTTTGTTCCCAGTGGCAGAGAATGAGGCTGCCCTAGGGCCCTATCCACTCAAACCTGTTAGCAGAACCAGTCATGAAAAGCGACGGCTGCCTTTCCAGCAGCTAACCACTGCTGCCTCTAAAATCAGTGTACTGCGTGGTATGTATTTTAAGTGACGAAACGTTTGTCACCCTAACAATCCACTGGTTTTCTTTAGCGGATTCTTTTGCATACTCTCCATAGAGGAAATTCTCAAACTTTTCTTTTAGCTTTGCAATTCCATGCTGGCTGACTCATTCTCAGCTGATGATTTGGCCCCTGCTTTGCTGAGATAATTCTGAATCTCTGTTCAATCATACCTCAAAGTATCTCTAGTTCTTCATAAGTATTACCTTCTCTTAATTCAGAGGGAACAATATCCCTTCTCACTAAAGCTTACTAAGCTTATTCCACCCCACTGAATCCCAACTTTTGGGGTTTTTAGAGAGTGAAATAAATAGCACATTTCTCTCTCATCCAGATTCTGAATGTGGTGAGACATAGATGAAGACACGGCAAAGGCAGACCAAATATCACCATCAATTCTGATGAAGGCTGAACTGGAGAGCACAGCTTACCGTGAGAGCCAAAGGTACCTGGACACTGAATCCCAAATTTAGCTTTATCCACATGGTCACAGGCAATGCTGGATTAAGTTAAAGTTTCCAGAAGGGGAGGTGGCCTCCCTCAGGTAAGACTTAAGGCCTGGAGGGAGAGAAAAGAATGGCTCTCTGTGGTCAGGATTGCTGCCCAAAAGCAAAAGCGAGATGAGGAGAGCACATTCAGTTTCTTCTTCTCGGACTTACCAAATTAAGTCACTCCACTTCCCTTAGGATAAAGCACCAGGACCAGGAGTATTACACCGACTGAACTCCCCCAAAAGGGAAGGAAACATCAGAAGTGGGGAAGAAGTGTTTTCTCAATACCATCCCACTCCACTTACTTGAACCCTGTTCCACCTGACACTTTTCTCTTGACAACATTTTCTCCCCCTCAATAATTACACCCTATTCTGAACATTCAAACACCCCTAGGGTTGTGGGTTCAAGCCATCCTCCTTCTCAGCCTCCCAAGTAGCTGGAACCATAGGTGCATGCCACCACACTCATCTAACTTCTTAAATTTTTGTAGAGACGAGGTCTCACCATGTTGCCCAGGGTGGTCTGGAACTCCTCAGTTCAGGCTATCTGCCCACCTCAGCCTCCCAGGGTGCTGGGATTACAGGTGTAGGCCACTGCACCCAGCCTTAGGGTTGCCATCTTTGAAAGCAATCAACAACTTCATTTGGCCTACTTTAAATCATCTTTATTTTATTGAACTTTAGAGCTGAAGAATTCCTTAGGGCTCACTCAATCCAACTCTAATTTTACAAATGAAGACAGAGTCCCAGAGAGGCAAAGCAATTTGCTCAAGGTCACCCATTTCTTTTAGTTTGCCACAAACAGAACATTTTCCAGCAGCTGATGGTTTTCCTTGGAATTCTCATCTCCCAGGTCTCATGGCCATCTCCTTCATATTGTCTAAGTCATGAATCAAATGTCACCTCTAAGTCTCTCTTCCACAGCTTCCTTTGACCTTCTTTATCTTCTTCAAGCTATGCAGATTAGTAACCAATTCTTATTTTAACAGCTTTGGGGGGCAAAGGATAACTTTTAAGCTAGCCCCATAAAATTCTGAAGAGCACTGTAACTTTTGCATGGTTTCCAACCTAAATGATGTATACGTCTATTAAGTTGTTGCTTATTTGACTATGTCCTACTTGTCTTAGATTCATGGATGACCTAAATCATCTTTCTCTCTTTAAGTACATAACTCTCACTGACGTCAATCAGGGTCACAGCCCCACATTTAGGGAAAAACTGAACTGCCTGTGGTTGCAAGGCCTCTCTCAGCAAATGGAAATCATATTTCTAAGCAGTCCGTTGACTTCAGCACTTTTGGCTATTATTGTGCTCCAATTCAAAATGCCAGCCTGTCTCACTGAAGCATTTTTCCGTTCTCTGTCATAAGCCATAACATATAAAAGTCCCCCCTTATAAAAACCAATCATTTTCCAGTGGCTAACCATTGCTGCCTCTAAAATAAGTATGTTTAAAAAAAAAAAAGTAAAAGAAGTGTGCTATGTAGTGTGTATTTTAAATGCTTAAGTGATTGTCTCAGCAGCACCATTAAAGGCTTTGAAAGGATTAGCATATAGTAATATTTTTCTTAAGGGGGAAGAAGATCACATACTAAACAGAGCTATGGCACAAAGAAGAAATTGCTCTGCCATTCTCAACCATCCAAAGTGGAATGCACCCATTTACAAATGTGGGATATAACCTCTGTAATGCCATCCCCAATCCCTCCAACAAAAACAATTTCATTCTCCTTTCAAGCTACAAAGCAATGTGTATCCTCAAGGCCCTTAACTTATCCTGGCTTATTTTACAGTTACCTCCATCCTCCAATGCTCTAAAAATTCTTTGCAACTCCTGAATTATTTTTGTGTTAATGATCAACTTAAATGGAGTACCCTGAACACAGTAGGTTCTCAATAAACATTTGTAGAATTGCTGTGTAAAGGCATTTGTGATTTCAACCTCTAGTTATTTATACAACAGGGATTCTAGCTTGCCTGTGTTCTATAGCCTAGTGCTAAGTTATTGCTTCACAAACATCTCCCTCCAGACGTCTCATTTTTCCTTCTCAGGATACACCTGTGCTGAGTATTTATGCCACATCATTTTACTTGTAACCAACTGGGGGAAAAGGAGAAAACTGTTTGCGTATATGCTTATTCTACAACATAGAACGCACTGTGAGTAGCTGCTAAATATTTAATTTCACCAGTTACTTGATCAGAGAATGACAGCTTTCTGCTATTCCAGGTGTGTTCATTCTTTAGAATATGCCAATTGCTCTTATAACAGCCAGTGTATTTTTTTAAATGCACTGTTTCTGGGCACAATTCCTCACACACTCAAATGCATATAATCCTAAGAACATGGCTTACTACTGTAAAATTCAATAAAATAACTTCAGAATTAGAAGGAAACTTGAAAGTTCAAATATACTGTTTTGTGTTTAGAAATGTCACACTGGGCCGGGCGCGGTGGCTCAAGCCTGTAATCCCAGCACTTTGGGAGGCAGAGGCGGGTGGATCACGAGGCCAAGAGATCAAGACCATCCTGGTCAACATGGTGAAACCCCATCTCTACTAAAAATACAAAAAATCAGCTGGGCATGGTGGCATGTGCCTGTAATCCCAGCTACTAAGGAGGCTGAGGCAGGAGAATTGCCTGAACCCAGGAGGCAGAGGTTGCGGTGAGCCGAGATCGCGCCATTGCACTCCAGCCTGGGTAACGAGCGAAACTCCGTCTCAAAAAAAAAGAAATGTCACACTGATACATTCTGCAACTTATTTCTTTCACTCAATGGTTTTAGAAATATAGACATGTTGATGTACATAAATCTGTTTCTTTTAGCTGCTTTTAATGTCCCCACAGGAATATTCTGTAATTTATCCCTATGTTCCCCTATTGGTAGGTATTTATTTGAAAATTTTCATGACTACAAACGATGCTGCAATGAACTTCCCTACGCACATCTCCTAGTGCACTGGGTAGAACTCCCAGAAATTCCATTTTGCCTGCTGTGAATATTGTCATAGCTACTTTCTTTTGGTTTGCTTTTTCCTGGTACATCTTTCCTGTCCCTTTAACTGCTCTGGACTGATTTTGCCTTGGCTGTCTTTTTAAAACATGATGTGGCCGGCTATTTTAAAAATATAATTATCATTTTTAATGACAA
>NW_022437098.1:446557-448298 GCF_009761245.1 Sapajus apella | reverse complement strand
TAATTCTCCTGCCTCAGCCTCCTGAGTAGCTGGGATTACAGGCACGCGCCACCATGCCCAGCTAATGTTTTGTATTTTTAGTAGAGACGGGGTTTCACCATGTTGACCAGGATGGTCTCGATCTCTTGACCTCGTGATCCACCCGCCTCGGCCTCCCAAAGTGCTGGGATTACAGGCTTGAGCCACCGCGCCCGGCCCAGACAAATGCATTTCTTTACATTTATCACAATTACAGTTGTAATAGCAACCATCTCAATCAACATATTTCGTTTTCTCTCTTCCATGATTTTCTTTGCTTCTTAGCTTTACTTTCCTGCTTTTTGTTGAATTTTTCTACATTCCTGTTTTCCCCTCCACTGTTACATGACTTACACAATCGATGCCTTTAATATGTCCACTTCGAGTCAATCTCAAATAACCTTCCATACAATATGAGGACCTTAGAAAGTTTTATCAGCAGTCTTCCGTCTTCCTTACTCCACACGAGCTTCCGTATCATTGTTGCTATTATCTTAGTATCACACTGTTTTTTAAAACTCCATCCAACCTTTTAAAAGTCAAAATTTATTTGTATTTACAAATACATTCACCAGCTTCCTTATTCATGATAATTTATACATTCCACTTCTTCCTTCTGGGTCCAATTTTGTTCTACTTGCTGCATGACAAATGAACTTTGTAGTGTCAAACAGCAACCACTGTACTATATTCTATAGGTCATGAATGTGGGTAACAGTCAGCTGGGCCACTCTTCTACATCTTATGAATCTATGTCACTCAGTGGTACTCAGTTGGAGGATGGATTTGCCTGGGGGATCTGAAGACCAGAGTGGCCACACAAACCCTCTTTAACACTGAGCTCTTGGAATGGTTGCACATCTTCTATACTAGCTGGCAGCCCCCAGTGCAAGCATCCCAGAGAACCAGTTGAAAGCTGCATGGCCTTTTCTGACCTAGCGTCAAAGTCAACATGATTATTATTTCTACCATATTCTATTGTTTTCAAGTGAAAACTCATAAGGCCAGTCCAGATTCAAGGAGAGGGCATTAGACTCCTTTTGATGGGGGAGTGGCAAGGTATATTGTAGAAAAGCATGGAAGATGATAGATACTGTTATGGCCATTTTTGGAAAATACAGTCTGCCACAAT
This sequence comes from Sapajus apella, assembly GCF_009761245.1. Taxonomy (NCBI): domain Eukaryota; kingdom Metazoa; phylum Chordata; class Mammalia; order Primates; family Cebidae; genus Sapajus; species Sapajus apella. Next base: position 447,148 of record NW_022437098.1, on the reverse strand, counting down.
TTCCTTTTCACTTAAGTTTATCTTTAGTAATTATTTCAGGAGGAGATGATGGATAACAAACTCTTTTAACATTTGTATGTTTGAAAAGGTCTGTATTACATCCTCTTTACTAAATGATCACTTAACTAGGTTGGACCTTTTGCTGATAGTTACTTTTTATTAACACTTTGAATATACTACTCCACTATAACCTGGCATATCTTTTTGCTGATAAGAAAGAAGTTTGTTATTAGAATGCATTTATTTATATGTATCTGTTTTTTCTCCGTGGTACATTACATGCAAGTATGTGGTATTTGTGTGGGGGGGTGTGTGTGTGTGCATGTGTGTGAGAGTTGTGTGTCTATGTGTGTTGTTGTTGTTTTAAATACTTGAAGTGGAAGAGAGATTTCCTTATAGTTCAGTTGATCATACTGACCAGAAGCCCACAGACTATGATATACCACTTAATGGTCCAGACCCACAATTCCTTTGGCTGAAGAAATTTTCATGGGGCTGGGTGCAATAGCTCATGCTCGTAATCCCAGCACTTTGGGAGGCCAAGGCAGGAAGATCACTTGAGCCCAGGAGTTCGAGATAAGCCAGGGTAAT
>NW_022437098.1:445948-446457 GCF_009761245.1 Sapajus apella | reverse complement strand
CTCTTGACCCTGAGAGGCCAAGACTACAGTGAGTCGTGATTGCATCACTGTATTCCAGCCTGGGCAACACAGAGAGACCCTTTCTCAAAAAAAAAAAAAAAAGTTTTCATAGGTACTATGTTCACTGTCTGAATGATGGGATCAATAGAAGCCCAAAGCTAAGCATCATGCAATATACTCTTGTAACAGAAGCCCAAAGCTAAGCATCATGCAATATACTCTTGTAACAAACCTGCACATGTATCTCTGGATCTAAAAATAAAATTTCAACTGGAAAAAAAAAAGAAATTTTCATGTAGGATATTCTTCATTGTATAACATTAGAGGCACCATAGCTTTAGATTACCTTTTATTATCACAGAAGCCCAGCGAGATTATTAAAGATTGAGAAGTTAAGAATATGTGCAAAGAAAGAAGCCCAAATATACAGAAAGCTGGATTACATCACTCAATCAACAAATATGTGGAATCCTCTTCCATTCTCTTTGTCTAGTAACTCTCTGGACCCC
>NW_022437098.1:379480-445548 GCF_009761245.1 Sapajus apella | reverse complement strand
ACAGTGGTGTACATGCCTATAGTCCAGCTACTTAGCAGGCTGAGGTTGGAGGATCTCTTGACCCTGAGAGGCCAAGACTACAGTGAGTCGTGATTGCATCACTGTATTCCAGCCTGGGCAACACAGAGAGACCCTTTCTCAAAAAAAAAAAAAAAAGTTTTCATAGGTACTATGTTCACTGTCTGAATGATGGGATCAATAGAAGCCCAAAGCTCCGCATCATGCAATATACTCTTGTAACAAACCTGCACATGTATCTCTGGATCTAAAAATAAAATTTCAACTGGAAAAAAAAAAGAAATTTTCATGTAGGATATTCTTCATTGTATAACATTAGAGGCACCATAGCTTTAGATTACCTTTTATTATCACAGAAGCCCAGAGAGATTATTAAAGATTGAGAAGTTAAGAATATGTGCAAAGAAAGAAGCCCAAATATACAGAAAGCTGGATTACATCACTCAATCAACAAATATGTGGAATCCTCTTCCATTCTCTTTGTCTAGTAACTCTCTGGACCCCGTCATGTCCTCAAGGAAAACTTTCCTGACCTCACTGATTAAGTCAAATTCCCCTATTATTAGATTTCATAGCTGTGTGCTTCTTAGTAGCACAACAAACACAGTTTTAGTTTTACATTTATGTGTCTGCTTGATTAATAAAGATGATTCTGCCCACCCTTAAATGAAAGGAAGTACCACTTCTAGTAACAGTGGAGTCCCTTCTGACAGACTAATATTCCCACTGATAGTACTTATAAACTCTAGACAAAATTTCTTAAGGCCCATGAAAGTGGGCAAAAAACTGACAAGAACTGCAGGGAACCACCACGTGGAAGAAGGGAGTGGCACTGAGCTTCCTGCTTTCTAGTTTTTCACTGAAAAGAAAGCCCTAGTTAGTGCCAGGCAAGGCAGTTAACCCAGTTATGCCAGAGGTTGCAAAAATTTTTTGTGAAAAATTAGACCCTGGCAACGACCTTGAGCAGTAGGATATAAATAACTCCCCCACAAGCTTAGTGTTCCAATTATGGAATACTACACATAAATGGGTTAAAACTCAGATTGAAACATGAAGTCTTACTGGCTGAGGAACAAGAGAACAGAGTTCAAGACCAACACAGTAGCTGGAGAGAAAGGAAGGAAAACTTTAGGAAAGGTGGTATCTACAAAGCAAGAGTCCCATATTCTGCATATAAACTCTGCCTAATTCCCTAATTGTCCCCTGAAACATGCATATTTGGGGGAAGATCAAACAGCCTCCTTAAAGTAAAATTAACTCAACTAAACTGAGATTCTGATTGCTCTCCACAACAGTGAAGGCAAAGTTAGAAGTCTGAGTTCAGCCAAGTTAATTATCTATTAATACAAAACACCAATATTCTTCAGAAGAACATAACAGAATCCAGAGTTTCTGCAAAGTATCAATTAGAATGTCTAAGATGAAATATAAAACTACTAAACATAAAAGAAATAAGAAACATGACCCAAACTCAAAGAAAAAGCAATTAGCAGAAACCAACTTGAGTGGACCCAAATATCAGAATTAACAGACAAGGATTTTAAAGCAGCTATTCATATTATAACTAAGCACAAATGCTGTAATACATGAACTAAAAGGAAAACTCAGCAAAGAAATAGGAATTACTTTTTTTTTTTTTTTTTTTTTTTGAGACGGAGTTTCGCTCTTGTTACCCAGGCTGGAGTGCAATGGCGCGATCTCGGCTCACCGCAACCTCCGCCTCCTGGGTTCAGGCAATTCTCCTGCCTCAGCCTCCTGAGTAGCTGGGATTACAGGCACGCACCACCATGCCCAGCTGATCTTTTGTAGCTTTAGTAGAGACGGGGTTTCACCATGTTGACCAGGATGGTCTCGATCTCTTGACCTCGTGATCCACCCGCCTCGGCCTCCCAAAGTGCTGGGATTACAGGCTTGAGCCACCGCGCCCGGCGGAATTACTTTTTTAAAAAGGAAAAGACTTCTAGAAGTGAAGCATACTATATTTGAGATAAAAACTTCACTGGGTGGTTTTAACAGAAGATTCATGATTATAGAAGATAGTCGGTGAACTAGAAAATAGCTATATAGAAGGAACAGAAATGTAAAGAACAGACAAATGTTGAAAAAGAATGAACAGAGCCCCAGGTACTTTTGGAACACATAATTGGAGTCCAAGAAAGACAGGCAAAAGAGAACGTTGCCACAAAAAATACTTTAAAAAACGATAAGCAGTGAGCACAACCAGCACCCAGATCTTGGTTTCTAAGTATCATTTCCAACAAAAGGAAACAGGCCTCCTTGGAGACGTGGCTGATTCTCAGGCTGGGCAGGGAAAATAAACACAAGATGGGTCTGAAGCATCATATGGGCCCCTAAAGTAAAGAAGAAAACAAACAGACAAACAGAAGAATTGGGACATCTCAAAGGGACACAGGAACCAACCTGAAAGAGCTTCCAAAGGCCAAAGCTGGAACCATTTGAGTAAGAAAATAAATATAGTATTGGATTAGAACCCAAAGAATAAAATGAGTGTCTGTCTATTCTGATATAAACAAATAATTGAATAAGTAATCATTTGTTTACATTGAATAAATAAATTTGTTTAAATTGGTTGAATAAATAATCATGAAGGGCAAAACTACGTCTTCCTTATGGAAGAATTCCAAAAAATCGATGTAGATATTACCTCTTCAAAGAAATAGAACTTAATTCCCTTCCCCTTGAATACAGGCCAAACTTAATTATTTGCTTCCAAGGAATACAGAATGGAAAAGAAAAAAGATTATGTTTACAGTAGAGAAACTCTGGCAGATATAACTTGACCATGTTATGAAGTTTAATATCACCAGTGATAAGTCATATTGGTATCATTATCCTCTAGTATGATGCAATGAGAAGGGTACTTTACCTCTCTAGTATTCCTGAAACTTCAGTCTAAGCATGAGAAAACATCAGACAAACCCACAATGAGGGACATTCTAAAATAAACCTAACCAGTATTCTTCAAAAGTGTGAAGACTATAAAAAACAAGTAAAGACTGACGAATTATTACAGAATGGAGGTGTCCAGGGGATATGATAAAATGCAATGTGGTATCCTGGATTGGATCCTAAAACAAACAGAAAGAAACTAGATAAAAGCATTATGCCAGTGCTACGTTTCTAGTTTAACAAATATACCATGATTATATGCACATCAGGAGAAGTTAGATGACGAGTTGGGAACTCCCTATACTACGTATGCAAATTTTTGGTAAATCTAAAAGTATTTCAAAAGAAACCATTTATTTAAAAATAGTTAAAATTTTCCAAATTTGGTAAGAGATATAAAGCTTCAAAAGTTTATCTAAGCGGGATAAACACAAAAGAAACCACACCTAAGCACATCATTACCAAACTACTGAAAACCAAAAGTAAGAAAAATTCTTCAGCAGCCACTACAAAATGACACGTTACTCACAGAGGAACGATGGCAGAGATGACAGGTGGCTTCTTGCCAGAATAAGCTGACTTCTCATTAGAAACAATGGAGGCCACAGAAGACGGTGAAATGATACCTTTTGTGTGCAGAAAGAATGGGCAGGGGACATATTTGCTTCAAATATATTAGTCCTGAAATCTTACTTATATTATTAATTTATTAGAAAGTCCTTATTTTTGTACTTAGCAAAATAGCAGCCCATTACTGATTAATTTCCCAAAATTCTAAATGAGCAGAGGCTGAGCCAATTTTTACTTTATTCAGAATTGGAATTTCCTATTTTTTGATTTATTATTCTATTTCAAAACAAATATATTCTAAAACACTAATCATCCCTCCAAAATATCGACTGCCTTCCTCCTTCAGTAGGAATTTCCTTCAGTAGAAATTCTCAAGAATATTGGTTTGGACAAACTGACATAGCGTGGAACCAGTTTTCTCCTCAACTGTTTGGGTAGGTATTAAACTTTCCAGCGTCTCACCACTTTTCTTTCAGCTCACTTTCACATCTCCCTGGTTTGCTAGAAATTATTCTCTGGTGCCCTTAAACAGTTAATAAACTTTTAAAGCTGACGTCATTTTTAAACAGCAGAAACTGGCCAATCTAACGACCACCATTATCTCTGGTAAAATTTTAATCTTTGAGTTTGGGATATGCCTTTAGTCATTTTAATCGGTTTCTTGCATTTCAACCTGAAGCTTTTCCCCTTTGTTCATGCATATTTATTTTTCTTTTACTTCAAGTAAAAATACAGTGTTAAAATAACATTGTACAAATACCAGTACATCCAGAGTTTAAATTCCCTCTGGAACTGTAACTCTAACTACCCCCCCTCCCCAAATAAATATATGCTACAATAGGGTCTTTTACTACAAAACTCATACCCATGAGGCAATGTCATTTATCACTGAGTAAATAATGCAAGATAGCATAATGAAAAGGGGATTTTGCTTTATTCCCTTAACTATGAATAAAAACATGTAGCACTTTGCAGGATTACCACATGTGGTATGATACTAACTTAAAGACCAATCTTTAAGCCAAACTGTAAATAAGATAAACTGTGCTCTCTGGTCTCAAGTTTTAAACAGTCTCTCTTTGCTTTAAATTTACTGCTTTCATGAAGCATATAAGAGTGACTGTGTATAATTTGTGATCATGTAATGAAAGACTCTATTGTGATATACATATTCAAAAAAAAAAAAAAAAAAAAAACCACTGGAGTTAATGCTGTTGTGGGAATTATAAAAAGTGCCTGTGATGAAGATCAATGCAGTAAGGCCAAGTCAGAGTCTCAGTCAGAGACCTTTCCCTGAACAAAAAAAGCAAATCACTGTCAGCTGTGGCTTGATTTATATATTATAACCAGTCAAGTGTGGGGGAGAGGTCTAAAATGTGAACGCTGAAAACACAAACTGACTTTACTCCGTCAGTGTATGACTACCCTGAATTGTGCTGAAACATGATGTGATGTGATGGACTTTGGCTTTCTGACGGCAGAGTGTGTTGACTCTAGCTTTGCTGATCACATCTTCACACCCAGTGTTTATGCTCACATTATCAGCAGGCATTTGGGTTGCAAAGATAAGATTGGAAGTGATTTCACTCTACTTTCAAAGGTGAAAGAATGTATCCCTTTGATTGCTACTTGCTTGCAAAGTACAGCCTGTTTCAGTTTTCTGAAGAGAGCCACTTAAACTAAATTATAGCAGAGTGGTCAGAAAAGGATTCCTTGGAGAACTCATTACAGCTATAAAGAAATGGAGATTTCGCTTTTCTACTCCGTTTTTTAAGAGGTTATACCTGCCCACGGGGGCTGACAATCGAGGTACCAGAAAAGTTAACCCCATTTTACAGACCATGAAATGATGCTCAGAAAGCCTAAGTGCCTGAGCTTTCCAAGATGTAAACTCAAGCAGTTGAACTCCAGAGTGTTTTTAACCAAGATATCCACTGCCTCTGAAGAGGGAGACCTAAGCATCTAAGGCCACCTTCCCCTTGACTTCCATATTTCATTTCAACAGGAGAAGTAAAGGCTGGCAGACTGGTGCCACCTACTCGACCTCCTATCGCAGGCATGATACGGGTGAATCTTTATAGAAGGCATTGTTTTTACTTAAACGAGATCAAACCCCCACCCCACGCCTACTCCATGGACCAAGACCCTTTCACATATAATTTCTAAAGCTGTAAACCCAAGACCCTTTCACCTGTAATATCTAGAGTTGTAAGCCTTTATAAAGGCAGAGATTTCCTTTGTTAGACGAGCTTGGCTGTTATGTAGCTATGCCGCCTTGCTCCCGGCCGAAATAAATCACCCTTCCTTCCCAGGTCGGTGTCCAAGAGGTCTGTTTCTCGCAGCCATTCCTGCTTTACCTCTATTGTACAGCAATCCAAGTAACCATAACATGCTACCTTGTATGAATGTCACGTGGAAAATCAAACAGAGGTCCACCAACTACCATAGTAAAGGCTAGAGGAAACCCACAGACTGGATTCAAGGTGGTAAGGGAAAAGTAATTAGGTCAGAGAAGAGAGAGGTGGGCACAACAGCAGACCCATTGCACTCTGCCCAGCTCTTGTCTCATTCTAACACTCAAAAGAAAGAGTTCAATGAAAGGCAAGGGATAACAAACGCAGGCGAGGATGTGAAGGGGAACCCTTGTTTACACTGTTGGTGGGAATGTAAATTAGTACAACCACTATGAAGAACAGTATGGAGGTTCCTCAAAAAGCCACAAATAGAACTACCATAAGAGATGCTGCATTCCCATATTTACTGCAGCACTATTCACAATAGCCAAGATTTGGAATCAACCTAAGTTTCTATCAACAGACTAACAGATACAGAAAATGTGATACATATATACAACAGAGTACTATTCAGCCATTAAAAAGAATGAGATCCTGTCATTTGCAACAATATGGATGGAAATGGAGGACATTAAGTGAAAAAAGACACAGAAAGACAAACTTCCATGTTCTCACTCATTTGTGGGAGCTAAAAATTAAAACAATTGAATTCATGCAGATAGAGGACACGGGTAGTTACCAGAGGCTGGGAGGGAGACTGGGGATGGTTAATGGGTACAAAGATGTAGTTAGTGACAATGATGAGATTTAGTATTTGACTACAGTCAGCAGTAATTTGTTTTACATTTTAGAATAACTGAGAGAGTAAAATTGGAAAGTTCGTAACATAAGGAAATAATGAATGCTTAGGTGATGGGCACCCCATTTTCCTGATGTAATTACTGGATATTGTAATACCTGTATCAAAATATCTCATGAAACCCATAAATAAATATACCTACTATGTACCCAGAAAAATTAAAAATAAAAAAAGAGCACAATGAAAATGAGAAGTCAATAGATTATTTCAACAGGTAGAAGTTTTGAAGCATTTTTCAAATTTTACAATGTTTAGAGCACTTAAAGCATTGTATCTGTATTTTTGATAACTTTGCTGAGTGTTTTCAAATATTAGATACAATTTAAACTAAATAACTTTATTGTAAATCCATTTTGTACCATATTTTATTCTTAATCATGGTTAAGGATTAAGTAACCCCACTCCATTTCTCCCTCCCTACCATTGCCTTGTTATTCAATAATATTCATTTTTACCAAGTGGGGACTAGAGGAAGAAGTTGAATAGCCCAGGCTGGACCCCATGGTCACAATGTCAAAGCATTTCATTAATGCTCTCACTGGGACTCCCAAGTCCCTGCTTGATTAACTTTGACCACACCTACCACGGCAGGAAGACTACCTCCCAGGCATGCCAGCTTACATTCTCCCATTTGAGTCAACTGAGATTTGCAGATTCCCATCCACATTTCTTCTCCTAATAACTTTGTCTGCTATGTGGGTAGTCATCTGGGTTCAATCCAACCCCTGTCCTCACCCCTGGGTTTCCTCCCATGGCCTCTGTCCTCCATTCCATTACCAGCCATAGAACACTGCCATCTCCTTCCTCCTTCACTGATTTTCCCATCTTCCAGGTGATAGAAGACTTCTGAGTTGCTCATGTTTTCCTATTGGAAAGAACAATAACAAAATGTGCTTTCCCTTGCCGGGCTCAATAGCTACCAGTCTAGTTTTTGCTTTTGTTTTGCTATCAAACTTTTCTAACCAGAAGGTTATACTCTTTTTATTTTATGACTGCATATTTCTTAAACTGTTGAAATCTGGCTTCTGACCACACCACTTCACTACAAGTTTGCTTTCAAACATTCACAATGACTTACTTCTTGCCAAGTCTAGCCTGACCGTAGGCCTTATTTTCCTTGACTACCTGTGGCATCTTATACTACTAACTTTCCACCACCTCTGATGATTCCTGGGACACTGTATTGCCTGCATATCTCTCTTTTTTTTTCAAAGTGAAAGCAAGTTTAACAAGAAAGTAAAGGAATAAAAGAATGCCTACTCCATAGACGGAGCAGCCTGCATCTCTTCTTACATGCCTGTCTCCAGAACACTGGGTGCCTCCCAAGGCTCAGCCATGGGTCCTCTTCTCTTTCTGAAATCTTTCTCTTGCTCACATCTCAGGTACTCAACTAATCATTCTACAAAAAGACTCAACTCCTTATCCGGCTCTGATCTCTACATCCCTGCCTCCTATCTCCAAAGCAATTCTTCTCCAACAATCTGCAGTGAAGTTATTTTTCCCCTTATACTTTCATAAAATCTAATAAAAATAGATCACTAAAAAGAGAAAGACCCCAGAACTTAAAGTAGAATAAAGAAAAAAAAAGAGAGAGAGAAGGAAAAAAACACAAAAATACAAGCCCCAAATTTGTATTCGATTCAACATAAACATAATCAGGGCAAACTATAGCATGGAAATAAAGAAAAGTGGCTGGGTGTGGTGGCTCATGCCTGTAATTCTAGTTCTTTGGGACGCTGAGGCTGGTGCATCACGAGGTCAGGAGATCCAGAACGTCATGGCCAACACGGTGAAGCCTTGTCTCTACTAAAATACAAAAAATTAGCCGGGCAGGGTGGGCATGCCTATAGTCCCAGCTAGTCGAGAGGCTGAGACAGGGGAATCGCTTGAACCTGGGAGGCAGAGGTTGCAGTGAGCCAAGATTGCGCCACTGCACGTCCGCTGATGACAGAGTGAGACTCCGTCTAAAAAAAAGAAATTAAAGAATTAATATAAAAATTTCTAAATGAGTACCTCTATTTCTGTACAAACCAATTAGCCTGTGGGTAGGCACTGATTGGTGGGCTACTCATCAAGGAGCACAGCTCTAGAGGCCTTGAGGGCACCCCACTGGTCTGCTACCATCCCCTCAAACACACACCAAAAGTTTTGCTTCACATTGACTCCTCTCTTCTTTGTAACCTGACCCAATCAATGATCAACTTTTAAATTCTACTGCTTTAAATTCTTCTATCCAGCCCTGCTCTGTATTGACTGCAACAACTGTGACCCAGCATCTGATACCACCCACTTGAACTGTTACACAACCACCTTCCAAAGAAGTCTCCCTGTGTGGCCGGCAGTGCTATTTTTGAATACTTCCCGTTATTTCTACCCAGCCCCTCCCCACAAACATAGAAGGTTTCCTGAACCCCTGTAATTGGTTACTGACATGTGACTGCTCTAGTGCTGAGTTGTAAATGGAAGTGTGCGTGTCCCTTCCAGGCCTAGCACTTAATCGCTGGTGCATAACCCTCTAGAGTGCTCTTCTCCCTCTCTTAAGGCAAACAAAGTGTGACATGTTGGCTGCTCCAGCAGCCTGGATCTTGGAAGGACTGTGATGAGCAGAGTCCCTGGTTCAGCTGTGATGGGACTGCATGATCAAGAAACACACCCTCTTTTTTTTTTAGGCCACGAAGATTTTGGAGTTGTTTTTAATTACAGCTAACTTAATTGACTCTGACTGTTGCAAACAGGTTTATAAGGTTGGGGAAAATCCATACTGAGACAATGGATCACTCAGCCAGGCTGGTTTACTTCCTGCAGGAAGGGTGCAACTCGCTGGCAGCCTTGGCACGAGAGCACACTTGAACAAAGGAGACAGGGACATTTTTAACTTTCATAATCTGACACAATCACCCTACTGTGGTGTCCAGTTTCCATGCCAAAACAGGACCTCACATTCTATGCTTGACCTGATTGGCTAAAAACCTGAAAATGTCCTGAACAGATAAGGGGAAAAGAAGACAAGGAAGAAGAGGAAGTTATAGTCAGGAGAACGTCAGGAGGGTTTCCAAATAAGGAATGGCATGCACCAGGGTTTGCAGCTTGCCCAGTCCTGTTCAGACATGCCAGCGCGAGTCAAGGTAGCTTATTTAAGATGTAGCTGATTTAGAGAATATTTATACATGGGTATATGTTTATGCTAATAGCAGATAATGACCATAGAGTGAGATTGTAACTCCTTATAATGTAGTCTAAGATATAAACTTTGAAGAAGAACTTTCCCATCTCTCACTGACTTATGTAATCTGTCCCAAGTCTCTCCTCTCTATAAAACCATACCACTAAGATTCCTGAAGCACTAATTTGATGTCATGTCCCTGCTTTTTAAAAAACGGCCCTGAATGAATTCCACGGTTTAGAGAAAAAAATGCAAACTCCTTTGTATGTAGAACTCTCATCAACCTATTTTTTCAACCTTAAACTATCGGACCAACCTCTCATTACCAGAATTTGCCAGGCTCATTTCCAGCCACCACCCCACATCCACCGCTCCCCCCTCCCCGCCCTCTATCCCCTCTGTGAAACTTTCCGTGACAGCGCTGTAACAGCTGATGCTTACTGAGTTCTTACTAAGTGCCAGGCTTTATGCTAGGCACTTCCATTTAGTCTTCACAGCAACTCTGACATGGGTACTACTATTATTAAACTCACTTTACAAATAAGGAAACTAAAACACAGGGATGATCCAGCTTGCTTAAGGTTACACTGCTCATAATTGCTAAAGCCAGATAGAAACCCAGCAGCCTTCTGAACCACTGCCCTCTACTGCTTCTAGGACATTCTCATCTCTCCTTTCTCCGAACTGCCATTATACTGTACTGAGGTTTCTGGCATGTGATCTTGTGTCCTGCATGGCTAGTCACTTTCATGTGTGCAGGCCTTATTTACTAAGCTAGACTGTAAACTCCAGGGGTGTAGGGAGCCACTTTACCATTCTTCCTAACACTCAATAAGAAAACGCTCCCAAAAGAATCACTTCTGTGATAAGCACAGTTCTGCTGGAAGGGGTAGGCATTAATCATGTTTTTTATTTTCTGTATTTCATGATGTTTTGACATCTCCGAGCCTTGCTAATCCTGGAGAAATTGCTCCTCCCAGGGCCAGCTAATTCCAAGAGATGGCAAAGAACTTGCCTGTGCACATGCCTTTCACAGGCAAACCAACCAGTCCACAGGCCAGTCACCCGCAGCCACTTCCTTACCCAACTCTCACAGCCCAAGCAATACTGCCACTGCCTACATCACTCACAGCCAGGCACTGCACAACCAGGGACCACCCCTAGAACTTTCCAAAATTATTCAAACTAGCTAATCCTTCATCTGCTTAGACTGCTTGCCTTGCCTTTCCCATGGAAACCCAATAAAGCCTCCTGCCCATGCTTCCCCCAACTCTTTCTGCCTCCCGACCAAACCCAGTGCTTCCTCATGTGACCCTGTGTGGCACGATGCACCCCCTCCTTTTGGGAACTATAATAATAAACTCTTCTTTCAAAAGCAGCTTGTTTCTGTGTCTGTCATCTTGCCAAAGCTGATTAAAACAAATCTGAGATACCTTTTAAAATAGGGAATCAACGTATCTAGACGTCCTGGGCAATGCAAACTCCACCCCCGAGATGGAGAGGGCTCTTGTGGTTCTTTCCTGACTTCCTCAGTCTCCACTAGTGGTAGAAAGGAGGGTTTTCAGGGGGTAGAGGAACAGTCCATCCAATAGAATGGGTCTCGTGAGCTTCATGCCTAGTTTAACAGGGATAGACACCTGACTTGGCTTTCAGTTACACCTTAGTAGTTATTATTTAGCACTGGACTGGAAACTACAATTGTAAACACTCCAAATCTTCAAACTACCCTAATTTTTAACCAAATCTTTAAACTATCCTTTTCTATTTTTCCATAAGGATTAGTAGGAAAATCCTTAACCCCAAAGGGTCTGAAGACAACCTCCACGACAACAAGGAAAGTTGGAAGCTAAGCAACGTGTGGCCATGCTGCAGCCAGCCTTGGGAAATACAGAATTCCAGGAGATGGGTGGGTAGAGGCAGCTCTGAGAGAAGAGGAAGACAACATGAGCCCTGCAAGCTGCCTTCGGGAGGAGAGCAGGCAGAATCTGACCTGGATCTGAGACACAGTTTCAGTCATAAGTGGCCCAGGGAGTTTCCTGGCATTCTCTTAGACTGATCAGTATGAATTCATGCTTAATAGATACTTTCTGAATAGATACTTCAATCATACAAAACTGAGTGTAGTTTTATGATATTCATGGGGATTTAGTTACAGTGCACTTTGTCCTTCTCATTAATTTAAAATATTTTTCTCTTGTCCTTTTCTATATCTCCCTTGAGACAAATATACAGCTTTTCTCCTGTAGCACACATGATACAAAACTGTTCACAGGCTGGGCGCAGTGGCTCACACCTGTAATCCCAGCACTTTGGGAGGCCGAGGCGGGTGGATCACGAGGTCAAGAGATCGAGACCATTCTGGTCAACATGGTGAAACCCCGTCTCTACTAAAAATACAAAAAATCAGCTGGGCATGGTGGCACACACCTGTAGTCCCAGCTACTCAGGAGGCTGAGGCAGGAGAATTGCTTGAACCCAGGAGGCGGAGGTTGCGGTGAGCCGAGATCGCGCCATTGCACTCCAGCCTGGGTAACAAGAGCAAAACTCCGCCTCAAAAAAAAAAACCATTCACAGTGTCCTGATGTTCTAGTGTTCCTATGGAATATCTACACACTTAGCCATGCTCCTCTGAAAGCCATCAGAGAACTCCCACTACACACACACTTCCTGCCAGAGGCTCAGGAACAAGGCAGTGACATACTTAGACAGTGGAAAGCCAGAAGAATCCCAATCACCAAAAACTTCCCCAGGTGTTGTCCTGAGCAGGCAACAGGAACCTAGAATGCCTTAGAGAAACTAGGTGAACCAGAGTCTTTCTCCTTTGGGAATCCAGTGAATTCGGAACTCCTCTATTCAGAAACCTTCAAGAAGGCCCTTGATTTTTAGACACTCGTATTAACAACAAGTAGGAGCTGCATCAAACATCTATTGGGTGCTTGCTATGAGGCAGGCTAGGTACGTTAAGTACATTACTGCATTAAATCCTCACTACCCAATGAGGTAGGTACTATTATCTCCATTTTACAGATGAGTAAATTGAGGCCCAGAGAAGTTAAGATATTTTGCTGAGTTCACAAAGGTATGAGACGCCAGAGGTGACATTTAAATTCACCTGGTTTGGCTCCAGACCCTGAAATCTCAGCACTACACTCTACTGCCTGAAGCCTAGTCCAAGCCTAGATCAAAAATGGCCATTTAAAGCACAGAGCAGTATATTCCATCTTAAACCCATAAGCTGAACCAGATAGGCAACACCGAAACAGGCCAGGAACTCCCTAGAGCCCCAACTGAATATGGATATCCAGCACAACCAGAGACTTCCCCCTCACTCTTAAACGCACCACATCTCGTCACTTATTGGCAAGGCAAGTTATACTATATTGCAGGTCCTGTATTTTAAGGGATGACTAAACTGTACACAGTATATCAAATGGAAGGTATATTTTAATCCTGATCTATAAAACTTCGCTATATAAAATTCTATAATATCATACAGCATTTTACACATTTATACACTGCTGTTAAGGCTAAAATCATACCTTAATGCTGATGCAATAATGTAACATTCTATATATACAAACAGGCAAAATATAATCCAGAAACCATTCTTACCATCAGACACTGGACGAGATATTCTAGAAAGTGTAAGATGGTGGAAAGGTACATAAGAATGAAAAATTGGGCTGGGCGCAGTGGCTCACACCTGTAATTCCAGCACTTTGGGAGGCCAAGGCCAGAGAATTGCTTGAGACCAGGAATTTAAAACCAGCCTAGTCAATATAGCATGATCGCAACTCTACAAAAGAAAAATTTTTTAATTAACAGGGTATGGTGGCATGTGCTTGTACTCCCAGCTACTCAGGAGGCTGAGGCAAAGGATCACTTGAGCCCAGGAGTTTGAGCCTGAACTCCAGCCCGGGCAGCAGAGCAAGACTCTGTGTTTAAAAAAAGAAGAAGAAAGAAAGAAACATTAGGAGAAAACTCCATATTTTAGGCCTACTTATAACCCAACAAATTACCAGCCTTGTTGACATCTTCTTTCACTCCAATTCCTCCCACTACCCAAAGGAAGAATAAGATTTCTCCAGACAAGCTCTGAATGACTGGGAGGGCTGTCACTGCCCCAGTATTCTCTTCAACAACTGAAAAACCTCTGTTCTTTCACCAAATTCTTACATGACACAGTTTCTACAACCTTCATAATCCTAGTCACATGCAAGTTCAGTCACTGTCCCCACTGCAGAATGGTGGGCCCAGGTTTTGAGTACCACGGTTGAAATAAGGTATGAGGAAAGCAGATATGAAAGGAGGGACCTTAATTCCATGAAATGCTTTGCACACTATGGGCCCAAGATTAGTACTATTAAACACCTGTATGGATATCATTCAATTAATGTAGCCTTTAAAAATAAAACGAATTGGTTTAATATTTAAAGATGAAGGTTGCATCAGACCACCTAGTGATTTTTGTCATGCTGGGAAAGAAATTCATAAAACAATTTAAATGCTATTAGAACTAATATAATTTATTACTGTCCATAAATATTTATATACTGGAAACAGGATCTAGATTAATAGAGTTAGGTTACAGGGTTCAGTAGGGTAAAACTGAAGAGACTGGAAAAGAAAATACAGACAAAAATATCAGCTTTTTCAGTAAGAGTTACTCCTCCAGAAACACTGAAAAATACTATTTTAAACAGAAACTATTTTTGAAATTTAGTCCTTAAAGAAGTCATGTAAGATTTCCTTTTTCAATATCAAATGTTCTGCTATGGAGAAAAACAGCTGCTCTAGCTCTTAGAAGAATATATTTCATTAGCCCAAAGAAATTACAGCTACAGATTCCTCAAATCCATGATCAGAAGGGACTCTAAATCCAGTCTCCATGTCCTATAGGAATCCCCTCTAAGACACCCTACAGAATTATCCAGTGACTATTTGAAAAACCCAAGAGATAGTTAATATTGTTTTAAAAAACACATGCACAGCAAAACCACCAAATGGCTATCAATGGATGAATGGATCAACAAAATATAGTCCATCCACACAGTGGAATTTTATTCAGCCAAAAAAAAAAAAAGAAATGAAGTACTGTTGTACTGACACATGCCACAACATGGATGAGCCTTGAGAACACTGTGAGATGTGCAAGGTATGAAAGGCCACATACTGTAGGACTACATTTACATGATTTACATTAAGGAATGACTAATGTCACTCCTGAAATGTCCAGAATAGGCAAATCCACAGGGAGGGAAAGTAGTTGCCAGGGAATGGGGTAAAGGGAGAAAGACGAGTCACTGCCAATCAGTACAGAGATTCCTTTCAGAATGACAGAAATATCCTAAAATTATACAGTGGTGATGGTTGCACTATTTTGTAAATACACTAAAAACCAATAAATCATATCCTTTTAAAGAGTGAACTTTATGGCATGTGAATTACATCTCAATAAAGCTGTTACTTTAAAATCACTCTCCTTCAAAATTTAGCACAGTGTTTCTCAAAGTATAGTCGGAGAACCACAAGCCCAATCAACAACACTGGGGGTGGGAAGTGGGCTGGTGTGAGCGGTGCCTGTTAAAAATGCAGATTCCTGGACATGCAAGGATAGCAGCCAATAATCTACATTTTACACAGGATATCAAGATAATTTTTATGCATCTAGTGTTTCTGAACCAATGAGCTACTTAAACCAACTCTTGCCATCACAAAGCCGTGAAAACAAGATTTCACTAGTCAATGCATATATAAATATTAATACAATCAAGGAATAAATATTTAAAATGAAAAAGCAAGCAAGGTAAAAAGTTCTCTTGTATTATAATCTGTCAGAATTTAGATTCCAGGGTGAATTGTAGCCATGAATGGGGGTATTCTCTACCTATAAGAACAATGCTGCATGTTACTGGTATCTATAAGTGAAGCAGTCTTTTCTGCCCTTCAGTGTGAAACAGCTTTCTCTACAGGAGGAATGCCAGCCTTATACAAACATTAAAAGATGTTCTAGGCCGGGCGCGGTGGCTCAAGCCTGTAATCCCAGCACTTTGGGAGGCCGAGGCGGGTGGATCACAAGGTCAAGAGATCGAGACCATCCTGGTCAACATGGTGAAACCCCGTCTCTACTAAAAATACAAAAAAAATTAGCTGGGCATGGTGGCGCGTGCCTGTAATCCCAGCTACTCAGGAGGCTGAGGCAGGAGAATTGCCTGAACCCGGGAGGCGGAGGTTGCGGTGAGCCGAGATCGCGCCATTGCACTCCAGCCTGGGTAACAAGAGCGAAACTCCGTCTCAAAAAAAAAAAAAAAAAAAAAAAGATGTTCTAACACATAACAAAGTTTTCACTCATTCTTTCTCAGTATTTTGACCTTGCCACTACAATTAGGTTGAGTGGTTCTCAAACGTGAGCGCACACTTAGAATTGCCTAAAGATCTTATAAACACACATACTACCAGGCTCTAAGAATTTGCATTTCCAACAAGTTCCAATGTTAATACTGCTGGTCCAGAGACCAAACTTTGAGAACTGGTTTAATCTTAACTCTGGTCTCCTCCCAACCAGTACTATTTAAAATCCATTGTAAAGTTCAGTGATGCCAAAAATGGCTGCATCTGGCCAATCCTCTAACCATTTACTGCAGGGCTTCCTGTGTAGGACTCTTGCTGCTCAGTATGTTGAGGAAATTCTCATTATTGAAAACTTGTATATGGGTGATAAGCAGGCCCTCTGACGGCAACTCCAAGTAGAAGCACCCTTCTTTATCCCTCCCCCAATTCCTGGCCTCTGTCTGACCTTACAACCCCCACTTCCTACACTGTGCTGACTATTTTTCTGTCCTGTTCTATAGGAAACTATACTTCCTACAACAGGAAAACTGTAGGAAGGGCAAGAGGTACCTCTGTTCCTGTCTTAGACAACTATACTTCCTTCAGTCAGAAAGCAAAACAAGCTCCTCCACCCCAGGATTTATTTGGTGATCATGTCACAGGGCTACAGCTGTGCAGATGAACTCAGCAGGGAGCACTGTATCTAGGGGCGAAATAAGGTCAAGTATAAACTCAAAGGATTGCCAAGGCCAGTAAATAAATCAGTCCATAAAAATAAACAAACAAGAGGCATTCAGATCTCAATATTTCCATTCTAGTTCTTTGTGGGGATAAATATAGAACACAGATTAAATATAGAACACAGATTTCTCAATTCAGAGGTAGATCCAGAATTTACATACTGCAAATGGGTGCCCCGTTCTCTCTAAATGGCTTTTGAATCCACCTCATAAAGGTTTAAAATACACTCCCAGCACCAGATTCTACATAATAAACTGAACATGTATTCAGTTCATCCTTCCCAAGACAAGAGATTTCAACAAATTCCTGGAAATTGAAAAGCACTTGGGATTGAAGTAAGAAAATGCATTTGGTATAGCTTTAATATCTTTAGATCTTCAGGTGCTCGATCATCTTTTAAATTTAAATAGGCAACTGACACTTAATTTGGAGGTCATGTTGAAATGAATTATGAAGCTTTAAAAGTAAGGTTCAACAGTTTATTTTGCTTTGAGATTTCATTTCTTATAAAGGCTAAGATATACATGCTGAAGAAAAAAGTGTAAAGCTGGAAAACATACAGAACTATACCAACAGAAGGAACACAAGGACATGTTTAAAGTGTTTGCCATAAGCTGGTTAAATGTTGCAAATACTACATAACATTAAAATTTGCCATGCAGTACAAAAAATATGACTTTCTAAAACCATTGTAAGAAAATGACTAGGCCAGGTGCAGTGGCTCACACCTGTAAATCCCCGCACTTTGAAGATCAAGGCAGGTGGATTGCTGGATCCCAGGAGTTCAAGATCAGCCTGTGCAACACCGGGAAATGACATCTCTACAGAAAATACAAAAAAATCAGCTGGGCATGGTGGCACGCACCTGCAGTCCCAGCTTCCTAGGAGGCTGAGGCAGCTGGATCGCTTGAGCCTGTGATATTGAGCTTGCCCTGAGTTGTGATCACGCCACTGCACTCCAGCCTGTGCAACAGAGTGAGACACTGTCTCAAAAAAATAAAAAAGAAAATGACTAAACACAGCATATACGGTAACCATGATATTTCCAGAACCTGAAATACTCTCTTATTAGAAAAGGTGTTATGCTACATTCCAAAACAAAAAGATTTGTTACAAACAATAGTCAAAGTCCTTGGGCAACCATTTCCTCAAACGTGACCACTGAAGGATCTTGATTTGGCCAAGATTGCAGACAACACAGAGACCATTGCAGAGAGCAAGCACACAGTTCTGTGCTATGTGCCACTGGACAGCAACTGCTAATGTAATGCTGCTGCTTTTAAAAGTGTAAGTTCTCTGACAAGACATAGTCTTCTGTCATGCTTTTGAATTTATCGTCTGTATTTAGTATAAACGTCCGTTTTCAGGGTCTGGAAAGAACAACCCATTTCTCCTTTGATGAGCCAGATCCTAAACACCAAAACAAATCAGGTTTGTACGAAATCCTGGTCATCACTCTTTATTGAGGTAGTATCTTTTTCTCAGAAATCCTCATATTTAAGTATGTGAATAAGGTAATAAAATATCATTATTAAACACCAATAGAGAATGTACTTCCTATCACAGGAAATTCCTTGATAGAAGCTACTTCTTATAAACTATCAAATAGATCAGATTCATGAAAAATCTGTATGAGAATCAAGTTAAAACTCCAAGGCTTTTAATGCCACCTACTTACTTTCTATTTTTCGGTGACAAGACTAATGATACAATAACAAAACCTGTATCAGCTTATAACTGTGAATAAAAGTTTTGTGTTTTTGATGCTTTGTAAAAGAGATAGGAGTTAGCACCCATTCTTTCTTGATGAATAATGTAGGTTAAGCTCATGAAGATAAGGTGAAAAAACAAGTTCACTGGAAGCATGGATTATCAAACAAGGGAAATTTTTTTTTTTTTTTTTTTTTTCCCAGACACAGTCTTGCTCTGTCGCCAGGCAGCAGGCTGGAGTGCAGTGGCACAATCTCGGTTCACTGCAATCTCCACCTACAAGGGAGAATATTAAAAGGCATATTCTAGAAGTTGCTTACATCTTCTTTACTGAGTCCACTGTAATTAGTTCCCAATTAACATTGTACATATGTATATGTTTTAAACAAATATGGAACAATAAAAAGCAAAAGAGAACAGGCTGGGTGCGGTGGCTCATGCCTGTAATCCTAACACTTTGGGAGGGCTAGGCAGGTGGATCACTTGAGGTCAGGAGTTTGAAACCAGCCTGGCCAACGTGGTAAAACCCTGTCTCCACTAAGAATATTTTTAAAAATTAGCCAGGCATGGTGGCGGGTGCCTGTAATCCCAGTTGCTTGGGAGGCTGAGGCAGGAGAATCGCTAGAGCCAGAGAGGCAGAGGTTTCAGTGGGCCGAGATCATGCCACTGCACTCCAGCCTGGGTAACTACGTCTCAAAAAAAAATGAAAAAGAAAAAGTGAACAGACTAGGGAAAAAAGGCAGGGAGGGGGGAACCTTCTAAGAGTTTTAAGATTTAAGGATATGTTGACATTTCTTCTGCCAACGAGAGACTTTATAATCAGATTCCCAAATGCAAAAGAACTGCTCTAAAAGTACATCACATAACACAGAAACCACGGCTTTTGGAGCTCTGGGAAAAAGATACAAAATCAAATCAAGAGAATATTGAAGAACTATTCACCTAAAAAGTACCGTAAAAAACAAGCTGGCCCAGCACTTTGGGAGGCCGAGCGGGCGGATCAATAGGTCAAGGGATCGAGACCATCCTGGCCAACATGGTGAAACCCCCATCTCTACTAAAAATACAAAAAAATTAGCTGGGCATGGTGGCGCATGCCTGCAGTCCCAGCTACTTGGGAGGCTGAGGCAGGAGAATTGCTTGAACCCAGGAGGCGGAGGTTGCAGTGAGCCGAGGTCACACCACTGCACTCCAGCCTGGCGCCTGGTGAGGGAGCGAGACTCTGTCTCAAAAAAAAAAAAAAAAAAAGCTGGATAAGTCTCTTGATAAAACACTACAAGAGAGAAGTAAAAGTTTGGATCATGCTAGAAAACAGCCAGCTGAGAAGCACTTAATGCGGGGAGTGAGGAAACAAGCAACCAGAAAGCCTTAGTCCTGGTGTCATTTCAGAAACTCTGAAGCTGTCCCAAAACTGCTTTTCCAGCTTGCTCCCTAAACACAGATGGGTAACGTTATCTCCATTTCCCCACTCTCAAAATGACCTCAAAATGATCAGCACCAACAGCCTTCGCCTTCACTGCACTTAGCAAATTAATGGGTTTTTTCTTTAACATTACAAGACACGCTTTACCTAGTATATAAATTTCTCCGTAGACATAAAATAGTACATTTCAAATATTAACCAGTAGGAATTATGACCAACGACTCAACTATGTCCTAGTTCTTCATAACCACTATGATGACTACTACACAGCCCTGAGAAAACATGCATCAAAAACTAAGATTGAAAACTAGTTTCTGAATATGTCTGAGTTATGCCTCTTATTTAGGCAACTATTTCATCCTTTTTGCTGTTTTTTAAGACAATTTTCCTTGTAGAAAAAGTTTTTCTTTCTCATTCTGTCCAAAGATAGAAACAGCCTTTATTTTGTCATTTGGTATAAATCTCAATATAAAATAGAGGTTTATTCTCAAATAGCATGTAAGTTAAATGCATTATGAGTCAAGAAATAAAAAACATCAGTTTTCAAAAGAATTACTCAACATAATTAATGGATGTCAGACTGAACAATGGTCACTAAGCCTAGTAGTGGAAGTAAACACTACTGCTATGAAACAGGCCTAGATGTTGTTTTTCTTGACTCTCAAAGAAATGTATAATGATCTTTGATATTAATCTGTTTACAAAATTTATAATAGAAAGAAGACCAATGGTCCATTCTTGACATTTTTCACAATGTGGAAGAGCTCCACCTCTGACATAATTTCGGTAGTCTAACCTCTGAGCACAGGCTCCCAGGCTTCCTACTCTTCCTCTGGCTTACTTGCCTGTTCTTCTTTCTTCTTTCATTGAGACTCCAGTCCCTTAGCTTTAACATTTTCTCCAATCCATCTGCTTCCTCTGACTCTATGGCAGTAGTTCTCAAATGGGGCTGATTTTGCCCCTCAAGATATTTGGCGACATTTGGGACACTTTTGATGATCACACTGGAGAGGGCTGTTACAGGCATCTAATAGGCACAGGCCAGAGATACTGCTAACATCCTACAATGCACAGTACAGCCCCCACAGCAGAGAATTACACACATTTCAGAAGTGGAGACTCCCTGCTCTATGGTCTTCTCTTTAAAAAAAAAAAAAAAAAAAAAAAATTGAGAGACAGTGTTTCCTCATTGCTGTGTCTCCCAAGCTGGAGTGCAGTGGTGCCATTTCAATTCACTGTAGCCTCGACCTGCCAGGCTCAAGCGATCCTCCAATATCGGCCTCCCCCAAGTAGCTGAGACTACAGGCGTATACCATCACATCTGGCTAATTTTTGTATTTTTTGTAGAGACAGGATTTCACCATGTTGCACAAGCTGGTCTTGACCTCCTGGGCTCAAGGGATCCTCCTGCCTTGGCCTCCCAAGGTGCTGGGATGAGTGAACCACAGTGCCTGGTCTCTATGCCCTTCTTTAGAATAACATGGTTCATTTCTTCAAACACTCTTGGAACATTTTAGCCTCATGTCTCTTGCTCTTTCATCCTTCTAACACAACTTTTATAAAACCAAACCTTTAGTAAATGGAATCATCTACCTCTTCTACTTCTAAACTACTAAGCTCAACAAAAGCTGAATAAATAAATAGCACACTCACAAGACTATCTGACTCTACATATTCATAGATTCCAACGTTGGTAGGACCCCAACATTCCTAGACAGGCAACCCTTCATGTTTCTCGCTATTCTCCCCCTCAAGCCCTGTCCTTTTCCCTCAGTGATTATTCTACCACTTTACTCAATCCCTATCCCAACAAATTAACACAGTATCAGCAAATTCACCTGCTGCACTAAAACGTTTTTGCTCCATCAGACAAGAACTTCCACATATGCCTTCCCCATCCCACACGCTCACTCACGTCTGTGCCTACCCTTCTCCCCATCCCTCCCAAGAGAGTAGAAAAAGTGTCCCTCGCATCCTGCATAGCCTGAAGGTGGCCTGTGTTCTGGAGATCATCTTTTGGTGGCCTCTGGGACCTTGCTTCATCAACCTCCAGCTCCCTAAATCCTCAACCTCAGCATCTTCCTGTTTCCAAGACCTTTCCACCTCAGAAACATGAATGTTCCAGTCTCTTCTTACGGGAAAAACCCACAAATGAACAAACCCTTCCTTAAATCCCCATCTCCCTCTAATTCTTCTTTCTCTCCTCACAGCCAAATTCCTTAAAAGAACTGTCCTCGGCCAGGCATGGTGGCTGATGCCAGGAATCACAGCACTTTGGGAGGCCAAGGCAGGTGGATCACCTGAGGTCAGGAGTTCAAGACCAGCCTGGCCAACAAGGTGAAACCCTGTCTCTACTAAAAATACAAAAATTAGCTGGGAGTGGTGGCAGGCGCTTGTAGTCCTGGCCACTCACCAGGCTGAGGCAGGAGAATTGCTTAAAGCCAGGAGGCGGAGGTTGCCATGAGCCGAGACCACGCCACTGCACTCCAGCCTGGGCGACTGGGCGAGACTCCTTCTCAAAAAAAGCTTAAAGAACTGTCCTCATTGCCTATCCCCCTTACTCTACCCGTTTCAGGCCACCGTTCACTGCTTACATCCATACCATGCCACTAAAACTCCGCTGTGGAGGCCGATGACTTCCTAGTTACCAAGTGCAGTAGGTTCTTCCAGCTCTTAATTTTGCAGCATTAATACAAATAAAAAGGCCCTCCTTAAAATTTCTCCTTTAGTATTTGTGATACCATTCTTTCCTCTCTATCTTGCTTGCTAGGTGCGTCCTATAGCTTTAGCTTCGATGCTTCTCACTTGACTGTGCAAACCATTCTCTAGTCCCTTCAAATCCGTATCTCTAGCTGTGATCCTTTAACTAAGTTTTCCTAGTGAATGACACCACCATCTAACCAGTTGCCCAAGCCAGACTCCTGGGATTATCCTAGATTTCCTAATCTCACCCATATATAATCAATTTCAAAATCAATTTAAGTGTCTCTGCTGTCTGTCATATGAGTATATCCTCTCTGCAGCCTTTCTAATTTGGGGCATTATCTCTCATCCAAAACATAAGAAGAATGGTAATTAAACACATATAAGCCAAAAACTTGGAGGCCTCGCTTATAAATAAGGATGCTACATAAATACAAAGAGATGTGATTTGAAAGAACATAGAACATTGTTCTTTTTTTTAAAAGGGTTCTATGGATACCCCATTTGTCCTGATGTGACTATTACACATCAAATGCCTGTAACAAAAATACCTCCTGTATCTCATAAATATATACCCTACTACCTACTCACAAAAACAAAATATTAAAAATTAAACCCTGTAAATAATGGATTCTAATACTATGTGAATACAGTCAAATAATTTAATCATCCCAGGCTTCAGACTCCCAGCTGATCAATGAAGAGTAAAAAAACCTCTTTGAGCCTTTAACATTCATTCTATAACTCTGCTTCTACCAGGCATTACCGACAGTTCACGCCTCCAAATACACACTATTCTTGCTACATACACAAGATATTACTGGTGCCAATGAAAAACAAAACAAAACAGGCTGATGTGTCTCTACTGATGCCAAAATATATCAAGCACATCCTGATTTCCATCACTTTCTAAAACTAAACCTTCAGTTACAAGTGTCAAATAAGGCCAGGCACGGGGAGGCTCATACCTGCAATCCCAGCACTTTGGAAGGCCAAGGCGGGCGGATCACCTGAGGTCAGGAGTTTGATACCAGCCTGACCAACATGGAGAAACCCCGTCTCTACTAAAAATACAAAATTAGCCAAGCATGGTGACGCATGCCTGTAGTCCCAGCTACTCAGGAGGCTGAGGCAGGAGAATTGCTTGAACCCAGGAGGCAGAGGTTACGGAGAGCAGAGATCGCGCCATTGCACTCCAGCCTGGGCAACAAGAGCAAAACTCTGTCTCAAAAAAGAAAAAAAAATGTCAAATAAATAAAATGTATGCAAATGAAAAAGCCAAGGAAAACAAAAATCATAATGGAATTGGCTATTTATATAAAAATGCTATTTCAAAATAATTTCTTCAGGAAACAACACTAAGTGATGAGTTAACAGCAAAATGAGTGCACTATAAACCACTGTAACAGTCAATAACAATATGAGCAAAAAGCTCTTCCTACCCGTAGAACAGTAGAGTGAGAACTGTACAATATCCAAAGTCAAATACCAGAACCATTTACATGCAATATAAGATCACACACAGTTTCAGGATCTGCTTTTCAAAGACAAGGCTCTCAGAGAAGAATAAGAACTAGGCTGTGGCCAGGCGCAGTGGCTCACGCCTGTAATCCTAGTACTTTGGGAGGCCAAGGCGGGCAGATCACCTGTGGTTAGGAGTTCAAGACTAGCCTGACTAACATGGAGAAACTCCATCTCTACTAAAAAATACAAAATTAGCCGGGCATGGTGGTGCATGCCCGTAATCCCAGCTACTCAGGAGGCTGAGGCAGGAGAATCGCTTGAACCCAGTAGGCGGAGGTTGCGGTGAGCCAAGATGGAGCTATTGCACTCCAGCCTGGGCAACAAGAATAAAACTCTGACTCAAAAAAAAAAAAAGAACTAGGCTGTTAAAGTGCAGTGAATTCCAGTTAAACGTTGTCACCACAATCAAGTAAAAGGCACCGTGGTTTCCATTTTGACAGTCTGGGTTCAGCTGCTCCTCCACTGCCTACTAAGCTCAGATGTAATTTTTAGCTTTAAAGAAAGTAGAAAAGGAGAAGGTGGAGGGAGACTGTGGCAGGCAAAACAATTTAAACTGCAAATCTGGTACTGGCAAAACCTTAGGATAAATGAACTCAAGCCAGGCCTGGCAGGGCAGCTCACGCCTAAAATCCCAGCACTTTGGGAGGCCGAGGCAGGCAGAATGCTTGAGCTCAGGCATTCGAGACCAGCCTGGGCAACATAGTGAAACCCTGTCTCTACCAAAACTACAAAAAATTAGCCAGGTGTGGTGGTGCGCGCCTGTGGTCCCAGCTACCCTGGGAGCTGAAGTGCGAAGTTCTCTTGAGCCTGGGAGGTGGAGGTTGCCGTCAGCCGTGATCGTGCCACTGCACTCCAACCTGGATGACAGAGTAAGACCCCCATCTCAAAAAAATAAAAATTAAAAATAAAATTAACAATATACTGCTTATTCTCAAGTAGTTAACTATGGACACCAAAAGGGTCAATAACAGCTCTTAGCTGGCCTTGGTTTAAAATACATACCTAGGCTAGATGCAGCGGTTCGGGCCTGCAAACCCAGCATTTTGGGAGGCCAAGGCAGAAGGATTGCTTGAGCCCAGGAGTTCAAGACCAGCCTGGATAACACAGTGAGATCCTGTCTCTACAAAAAAAAAAAGTTAAAAATTAACTGGGCATGGGGGTGCATGTCTGTGGTCTCAGCTACTTGGGAGGCTAGGATGGGAGCATCACTTGAGCCCAGGAGGTTGAAGCTGCAGTGAGCCAAGATTACGACACTGCACTCCAGCCTGGTTAACAAAGGAAAACCTTGTCTAAGAAAAATAAAATAAAATACACACCTGAAAATGGGTACATTCCTTGAAAACCTCAGCAGGAGCATTATTTCCCTTTGTTGATACAGTCAATTTTTACAACTTTTTCAAGAAAGGAGGAGAGGGAAAGAGAATTGTACTGAGAACATGTGTTTATGTGTGGTCAATGCCTAATGGCGCGTTTTTTAAAAAGAGGTACTTATCCATATAGAACTATGATAACATAAGTGCAATAGTGTATACCTTTGTAGGGCACAATAAATAAATGTGTAAATCAATTGGTATTAAAAAGTAAAGAGTGTTTCCATGTATTAGCAGACCATAATTTAAACCACTAAAATGGCCCCCACATTCAAAACAGAAATTAAAGGTCCATTATTTTGATACATATAATAAAATGAAATATCCAAGCAAAGTGCCTACTTTATTACAAACACAATGAAAGTAGATTTAATTAACATTTTCTCAGAATGGCTTAGGATAAAGGATTCCCATTAGGGTAATTTAATTGTCTAGTAAACTTGTAATTATCACATATCAAATATCACTCAAGGAACACTTTTTCTTTCTTTTTTTTCCAGGGAACACTTTTTGTGTTCTTGCTTTGTTTTGTTTTTTTGGGACAGAATTTCACTCTTGTTGCCCAGGCTGGAGTGCATTGGTGTGATCCTGGCTCACCACAACCTCCACCTCCCAGGTTCAAGCGATTCTCCTGCCTCAGCCTCCCGAGTAGCTCAGATTACAGGTATGTGCCGCCACACCCAGCTAATTTTGTATTTTTAGTAGAGATGAGGTTTCTCCAAGTTGGTCAGGCTGGTCTCAAACTCCCAATCCGCCCACCTCGGCCTCCCAAAGTGCTGGGATTACAGGTGTGAGCCACTGCACCCAGCCCGAGGAACACTTTTCTAGAACTAAAATGCAATTTTCAAAGACCTAAAGTCAAAACCAGACTAATAGTAGTATCAGCAAACACTTACATGGCACTTTCCATATGCCTGGCATTTTTCTAAGCTCTTTACACATATTAACTCATTTTATCCTCACAAGTCTTCCAAGTATTCTTATTATTTCCATTTTACAAATGAGGAAACAGGTGTAGAGGGGTCAAGTACCTTGCCAGGGCTCACTGTGCTGCTAGTAAGTGACAAAGCTAAGATTTAAACCCTACCAGTCTGGTTACAGAGTCTCTAGGTTTAATCGCTAGGCTTCACTATCTCTTGGTGATGTGATATTGAGGAATATACTACAAAAAATATAGGCAAACTTGTTTGTTTTTTTAGATGGAATCTCACTCTTGCCCAGGCAGTGCAGTGGTGTGACCTCAGCTCACTGCAACCTCCACTTCCCAGGCTGGAGCGATTCTCCTGCCTCAGCCTCCCAAGCAGCTGGGACTATGGGCATGTGCCACCAAGACCAGCTAATTTTTGAATTTTTAGAGACAGGGTTTCACCATGTTGGCCAGGCTGGTCTCAAACTCCTCACCTCAAGTGATCCACCCACCTGGGCCTCCCAAAGTGCTGAGATTACAGGCTTGAGCGACCACGCCCAGCTGTCAAACTTAAAATGTAAAGCAGTTTGGGGGCCAAGCTCTGAGAAGATCACCATGTTTACAACACAGGACAATATATTATGTTCAGGACTACATAAGGGGAGGTCAAAAATCTACTCAGGATTCTGAGTGTTTAAGATGACAAGAAATTGTATAGTACATTTATTAAATTTCCACCTCAAAGAGTCAATATACTTTTCATTTCTAAAGAAGCTCTCAACTGTAAAATTACCCATTCCCTGAGGGCTCCAAACAGCAGGGTTTCACTGCACAATCTTGTTTGCCATTTATCTCATTCTTAAAGATAAGGATGGGGTGTGTGTGTGTGTGTGTGTGTGTGTGTGCAGAAAGGATCACAAATTAAGCTTTCCAGGTGTTCTGTTTTAACTCCAGGAATATGGGAACTTAATACAGTATTAAAGATATTAAAAAGTGTCAAATCATTTGCGTAGGTGAACAAACTCATATTGTGTGTAACTATTGTAAAAACTCTAAAATTTGATCATTAGCAGAGTTCTTTAAAAAACAAGGAAAGTGCAGGC
The DNA here is from genome assembly GCF_009761245.1 of Sapajus apella. NCBI lineage: Eukaryota > Metazoa > Chordata > Mammalia > Primates > Cebidae > Sapajus > Sapajus apella. The sequence continues at coordinate 417,923 of NW_022437098.1, read as the reverse complement.
TTTAAAGTCTCATTGGCAGACCTAAATTTAAATCTTGGTTTTGCCATTTAGTTAAGTGTGAATTTTTAGCAAGTCAATTTCACATAACCGAACCTCAATTTCCTACTCTGTAAGTTGGGAGTAATAATTCCTAACTCAAAAGGTGGTTGCATGAAGTAAAGAGAAAACATACGCAAAGTGTTGAACATAGTCCCTGGTATAAAGCAGATGAGCCAACAATAAGCAACTATTATACCCTAACCTTATTCTACTTTGTCCCTCAAATATTGGAAGGAATCTAATCTTCCCAATTAGCAAGTCATTGGTAGGTTTACCAGAATTATACGTACAATATACACTATTCGAAATGGAACACACTGAAAGTATTTAAAAAATACAAAACCAACCATCAATGAGATCAAGGATTTCAGAATTCTGCTTCTCATCCCATATACCCGGCATCTATTCTGTCAGGTTTTGTAATAACCCATATTATTTCTTTATCAACCACATGAACCTTATTGGTTTGTTTGTTTGTTTTTTTGCGATCTAAACATCCCTAGCGGGTTATGTTACTTATTTTGAGAGCTACCTTTGCAAGAGTAATTGTCATCACTGCTCGAAAACCAAAAGGAAATGCAGGTACAAGGGGCATTTTATGCAACGCTATTAACTGTTGCATGCATCTCAACAGTGGATTGGATCCCAAGCGGATCTTTTATTATCACAATAGGTAATCACATTACTGTGCCACCCCTTCCCCGCCCATGCATGCGTTAATGAGCAAAACTCCAGACTAACAGAGTATGAATGTTCTATAGGGACACCAAAACTCAAAACTGGGTGCTCTCAGTAAAGCTCCTCCAGGGGAAGGAGACGTGCATGGGATTCACTGCAAGTGGAAACGAATCGAATCGGAAACTGTTTTGCCTATTTACGACTGGAAATGAGCCCTGTGGGGCTAGAAGCCGAGACCGGCAGGTGGCCGAGGGCCTGGAGGGAAGAGACGAACGAGGAGGCACCGAGAGGCTGAGAAAGGTCTGTGCCGCCGGGGAAAACACAGCCAGGGCCCATGACCCCTCTACAGCTGAGGTGCTGAGATGTGACCGCTCCGCCCAGTCCCCAGAACGTGTTTCAGCCCCAGGAATCCGAGAGGACTCAGGAGGGGATGGGAGTCCTCGCTGTCGGGCAAAAGTGAGGGTAAGGGAGGGTTCCCCGTCGCCTTCAGAACGGAATGGTGCTGTCCCCGCCGCCATCCCGACGCCGGAGGTGAGGACGGCAGGGACCAACAGGGAGCGAACAGGTTACCTGTCTCAGCCGCCTCCCACCGGTCTCCACTTCCGCAGACTCGGGGTTACTACGGGCTACCCCGGCACGCGCCGAGTGACGTCATCCACGCGCGCCCGGGGCGGCAGTCCGCCTGGCCCGTCTGGGCCCGCCTTCCGCTGAGCCCGCCCCCTTGGGATGATAGAGCGGGACCGGCCGAGGGAGGTCTGCGCAGGCGCGGCCTAGGAGGGCAGGAGCAGCTTGGCTTGCTAGGGCTTGTAGGGTTGCCCAGGTACCCTATTATTCCTAATTACAAAATCTTTATGACACTTAAAAAAAAATCATCAATCTGGGAAACATGTGGAGGCTCCATCTCTACAGAGAAATTTAAAAATTAGGCGGGTGTGGTGGCGTGCACCTGTGGTCCCTGCTACTTGGGAGGCTGAGGCAGGAGGATTGCTTAGGCCCACGAGGTCGAGGCTGCAGTGAGCTATGAACGTGCCACTGCACTCCAGCCTGGCCACAGGGCGGGACTCTGTTTCTGATAAAAGAACATTTTAAAAGTTACTGAAATACGGATGTGCAATTTTTTTTCCTTAGCCTACTCTCACCTCTGCTGCATGTGACTTTTGCTCATATATTCATTCCACCACAATTTAAGGTCCTCCTGTGTGCCAGGCAAGCACCGTTAACAGACGCTGGGGAAACAACCGGGAACAAGACGGACATTACTTTCTACTTGAGCCAGGAAACATTAAATGTAGAAAGAAAATAGTAAGTTGCTGAGAAATTAAAGGAAGACAGGTGATCTTTTGATTGGAGATGGCAAGAAAGTGCCCTCTGAAGAGGCTCAGTAAACTGAGAAGAAGCCAGCTCTGTGGAGATCTAAGGAAAGAACAGCCAAGAGAAGGATCTACATGTAAGCAAGCAATGGGGAAGATGCAGAATGTGGTGCCCTGGAGAAAGTGGGAAAATGGGCCAGGGGAAAAACAGAGGATGAGATCAAGGCAAGGAGAGTCCCCATCATGCACAGACTTTCTGTCCCTGTGAGGAATACAAGTGTATGGGAAACTAGTGAAGAGTTTTCAACAGGTGAGTAACAGGATCTGGTTTTATAAGATCACCCCGCTGGCTGCTGTGTATACATGGAACTTTTGAGAATCAATTTAAAAGGATGCAAAGACAAGAGTTGCTTTTGCAATAAGCAGGTAACAAATGATAGAAATGGACAAATTTCAGGAATAATTCTGAGGCAGATGTGACAGACTTGGAGATGACTTGAGATAAGGGAGATAAGGAAAAGAAAAGTGTCAAAAACAACTCCTCAATTTGGGGCCTAAGCAAATAGCTGGTTAATATAGCTAAAACAAGGTTTTTTTCTCCTCCTTTCAAACCCGATTCCTTTGCTTCTTTGTTGCCAATTTGGTCCTCTAGGTTCCTCTCTCACCTCTCTCTCTCTCCTTAGTTTCCATCCCTGGCTTCCACTTTCCCTCTTCCTGAGCTTTTTATTCCCTTGGCTTTCTCATGCTACATCAGAGGCTGCAAACTCCAAAGCCTACATGAGCAGGGCAGTTAACACAGAGGAGTGAGGCCAGGGGTACAGACTGTGGTGCCCTGGAGCTCGTGGTCCCTGCACAGCTCTGTCGATTTTTGCCAACCAGGAATGCTGACCCACGATGTCAGATCCTCTCTTTAAAAGACAAATCGATATGCATCTCCCAAGTTTTAAATGTTGCTCACTAATTCACATTTTATTAAACATTTGTTTTGGACCAAACAAAACACATCTGCTGTCCATATGAGGTCTGCAGGCCTGCACCAACTTTGCCTCCTTGGTGTGTATTTTCCCAGGGTTGTGACTTTGTCTCTTGTCACGTGACTACCACCTGTAAGTTTGTAAGCTGACAACTCCCAAGTCTCTTTCCATTCAAACCTTTTTAAAAATGTCTTATTCAGGCCGGGTACAATGGCTCACGCCTGTAATCCTAACACTTTGGGAGGCCAAGGCAGGCAGATCACCTGAGGTCAGGAGTTGGAGACCAGCCTGGCCAACATGGTAAAACTCCATCTCTACTAAAAATACAAAAATTAGCTGAGCATGGTGGCAGGCATCTGTAATCCCAGGTACTCAGGAGGCTGAGGCAGGAGAAGCATTTGAATCCAGGAGGCGGAGGTTGCAGGGAGCCGAGGTTGCACCACAGAATTCCAGGCTGCGCGACAGGCCAAGACTCTGTCTCAAAAAAAACAAAAATTCTTATTCAACTATCCAGATTCCACTTAAACATCAAGCTAGCATTTTAAAACCTGAACTCATCCTCTATCCCCATCCCCAAACCTGACCTACTCGTGTATTTTTTCTGAGCTAATTGCATCAATATCTACCCAGTCCCCCAAGCCTGAAATCCAGGATGATCCCAGACTTGTCCCTCTTCGCCATCCCACAGTCCAGTCAGTATTTATCACATCCGCTCATCACCTCCATCCTTAATAACTCTTGCACTTGCTCAAGGCTTCATCATCTTTCTTGGGGAACCTCGGTTTTCTCACTTATAAAATGAGAAGATTGAACTAGGTGATTCCTAAGACATCTGTCTTTGTAGCCACCAAACATGTCAGAATAGTTGCCTGGAATTGGGGGTTTTATCTCATTGGGTTTTTTCTTGTTATTTTGCCTGGCTATTGTAACGCCAAGATAATTGTGACCAGCTTGACAGGGAAAGCGATTTGATAGAAATAAATACAAAATGAAATTAACAATGGCCAAAACATTGAAAACTGGAAAAATTGAGAAAAACAGATATGGTAAAATTTGTCACTTAAAAATATCCATCAAATCTTTTTGACAAGATTTAGATCTACAAAGTTTGAGCAGAAAAGCAATTGGTCTTGGTTAATTAACCACAAAAAAGAAAGCTCATAATGTCAGAAACTCTAATGACTATAATTTGTCATGAAGACAAAATGTAATGCTCAATTGTAACTTCAATGGGAAGAACTGGAACTGATTCCAGTCAAAATAATTTTAGTAAAGTAGAAAAATGAGAAACAGTTATATAAATGTTATATAAGTTTGTATGTAATCTATAATTTAAAACAAAATACAAAAATCAACTTTTTATAAATTTTCAAAATGAAATTTGCTGTAAGACATACTTTTATTGATGCAAATCATTGATGCAAATATAATTTTGATTTAAATGCTTGTGTTTCTATATACAAAATCAACACCTCACAGAGTCAAAGTGACATGCGTCAACATCTTGTATTCATTTGGTTACCGCTGAGAATACTTAGTATTCCACTTGCAAAATTGATATTTATGAGTATTCATGTCACAAGCAGAGATACATCCCAAAGGTCTGGGCTCAGGGGTACGTACTCCCTAGTGGATATGATTTTCATTAATGGGATATGATTTTCATTAATGACTTTTTTTCCCTTTGATGCTGTCAACTCCATGAAATCTGCTCATAGCCTCACTGAGATTTAGTGCATTGGGTTAAAGTACAAAAGAATTTCTGACAAAATTAGCCCAGATGAACTAAGTTCAACAGAGGAGAGGATGGCAGAGATTGCTGACTGGGCCTCAGTATCCAGGTGTCGTTGTTGTTGTTTCATAATACTACAACCCTCACGTTTTAGGTAATATAATATCTTTATTTTCACTGGGTACATGGCTACCCAGAAGAAAGACTTTTTGCAACCTCTCTTGCAGCTAGCTGAGGCCCTATGACTATGCACTGGGAAACAGCTGTAAGAGAAAGTATTATGTAGCGAGGTGTGACAACCATTCTTACCAAACAGATACAACAAAAGTTTGTCTTCTTTTTTTCCATCTTCCTTCCTTTTGATTGAAATGCAGATGTGTTGGCTTGTCTAAGAAGCCATTTTAGATCATAAATTCAACCCCCAGAGCAGTAAAGGAAAGCAGCAAGACAGAAGGGGTTAGGTCCCTGAGGACTTTGTGGACAGAGCCACCACACAAGCTCCACTTTAACCAGGAGAAATAAGCTGCTCTTTCATATAAGTCACTTTATCTGGGGTCTGTTTCTTTCGCCAAATCTAATTCTAACTGAAGAACTAGGAGTCAAAAGAAAAATACACAGTAAAAGCATTTGCAAATTTCACCCAGACCGAAACTGTCTTTGCAAAGATTATGACCGTGGGAAAAAATCTAGCACGGTTGACTCCATCTTGCTTCCAGCCTCACAGGCTGGCTGTCCTCGCTCACTCCTGGGTGTAGGCCAAGCTAACCAGGAGAGGAATTTATAGTTTAGCTTTGAAGCAAGGATGATAATGGTCCCTCCCTCAAAGTCCTCTTTGTTCAGGGACTGAAACTGCCTTTGTATGAATAATGAAAGGCCACTAGGTTACGATTGTGGAAGGGGCCTTAATCTGCTAGGACGTAGGTGTAATTAAACGATAACCAGCCATTGTTCCCTAGCTTGCTTTCTGGTCTAATACCTTACTGGTCAGGAGTCATAAAGATGGAGGTCACAAGATTTGGGATCTCCCCAATTGCTCCTGTAGATAGCATCATTATTGTAGAACCTAACATTGGCCTTTTGAGATGTTTTTCAGACTTTTGCATTCTGGGACCAACTGACTGCACCTGGACCCATGACCCATGACTCAGCCAGTCCTGTGGCCCCACCCAGAAGGTGACTCAGCACACGAGGACTGTTTTCCACACCCCTATGATTACATCCCCAACCAATCAGCAGCACCCATTTCCTAGCCCCTTGCCCACCAAATTATCCATAAAAACCCTAGCCTTGGCCAGGCACAGTGGCTTATGACTGTAATTCCAGCACTTTGGGAGGTTGAGGTAGGCAGATCACCCTGAGGTCAGGAGTTCAAGACCAGTCTAGACAACATGGTGAAACCCCGTCTCTACTAAAAATACAAAAAATTAGCTGGATGTGATGTTGCACACCTGTACTTCCAGCTACTCAGGCGGCTGAGGCAGGAGAACTGTTTGAACCCGGGAGGCAGAGGTTGCAATGAGCTGAGATCATGCTATTGCACTATAGCAAGGGTGACAAGAGTAAAACTCTGAAAAAAAAAAAAAAAAAAACCCTCTAGGTTCTTGGGAAGACAGATTTGAAAATTAACTCATCCTTCCACTTGGCCAGCCCTTCAACCACTATAACTCTTTATTTTCTGCAAAAACCTGTTCTCAGTGCATTGACTTTTCTGGGCAGTGGGCAAGATGAACCTGTTGGGGGATTACAAGACCTGAAAAGCGTGAAGAAAGATCCTCTTGAAGAAAGTGGTGGCTCATTTCTGATCCCAAACCATGAGAACAGAAAACAAAGGTCTGGAAGATATGTTGCCTGAAGGCAGTAACTCCTAAATTCAGTTTCTTCAAGCAAAGATTTTAGCAAATACTTTGTAGCCTCATTTATCGTATCCTACCCAACATCCCCTCTTCTCCCTACTCATAGAGTGCTGATTTTGTGGAAGAAGATCTGTTGATCTCAGAGAATGTAGACCCCATCCTCCAACCTCAGAGGATAAAAGTTTATAAATCTAAGGCAGTCATGGAATGTCGTTGCTCTCTGTCCTGTATTCATGGTCCCAGTTTATTTTACAGCTAACGGTGGAACTGTGACACAGTCTGTCCAATGAGATGGAAGGGGAAGCCTCCTAGGGGATTCCGGGACAGATGTTTCCTCCTTATAAAAAGATAGTCATGGCCGGGCGCGGTGGCTCAAGCCTGTAATCCCAGCACTTTGGGAGGCCAAGGCGGGTGGATCATGAGGTCAAGAGATCAAGACCATCCTGGTCAACACAGTGAAACCCCGTCTCTACTCAAAATACAAAAAATTAGCTGGGCATGGTGGCGCGTGCCTGTAATCCCAGCTACTCAGGAGGCTGAGGCAGGAGAATTGCCTGAACCCAGGAGGCGGAGGTTGCGGTGAGCCGAGATCGCGCCATTGCACTCCAGCCTGGGTAACAAGAGCACAACTCCGTCTCAAAAAAAAAAAAAAAAAAAAGATAGTCATAAAAGAAGAGCTAGCTGGCATAGTTCTATTTCTCTCTATTGCTCGTGATGCTGGCCTGGGTGGGAGAAATTCCTAAACACCCAGCAGCCAGCTTGTGAAAGCAGGTGGCAAGCATGAGGGTGAAAAGTCAAGGGAGGAAGGAGGCAGAGCAAGAGTGAGAGATCCTGAGTCACTGCTGGGATTGCTGAGCGGCGGACCCAGCCTCTCATATCTCCCTCCAGACTTCTTAGTGTAGAAACAATGCTGCTTCCGGGTTTAGCGCCTGCTAGTAGGATTTTCGTTGTTGTTGATGCTTGCAATTTAAAAGGGAGACAGGGAAAATTCCAGCAGTTTTTTGCTGCAGTTTCCTCGTCACTGTTTTCCATACCAACCCTTGTTTTCCATGCTTACATACTGATTGCTGACGATTGTGCTGTGTCACTTCCTTCTTCTTGCTTCTGTTGTTGCTACCCTCTTTCTCTTTTGAGTAGGCTAGAGAAACCCTTCTCGACGATTTGTTCTACCATCACTGAATTTAAACTGTCTTTTTTTTTTTTTTGGGGGGGGGGACGTCGTTTCGCTCTTGTTACCCAGGCTGGAGTGCAATGGCGCGATCTCGGCTCACCGCAACCTCCGCCTCCCGGGTTCAGGCAATTCTCCTGCCTCAGCCTCCTGAGTCGCTGGGATTACAGGCACGCGCCACCATGCCCAGCTAATTTTTCGTATTTTTAGTAGAGACGGGGTTTCACCATGTTGACCAGGATGGTCTCGATCTCCTGACCTCATGATCCACCCGCCTCGGCCTCCCAAAGTGCTGGGATTACAGGCTTGAGCCACTGCGCCCGGCCTAAACTGTCTTTACAATACCCCTTTTGATAGCTCTAATACCAACCCGGTTTTTGGTATGCCATTCCCATTGTTTTAGGCTAAACCATAAACAGCTCACAGGAAGGAAAGGAGTCTTTGTGTATAATGTAACATATCTTTGTGCCTTGCCTTGTTATAGAGGCTCCAGGATTTCTGGATGTGAGCAGGCCACTAAATCTTCACCCACTAAAGGAAAAATCAAAATTGTTTTTGACTCTGCCACTATCTACATGACTTGAGCAACTCACTCGCCTTCTCTGAGCTTATGTTTTCCTCACGTGTAATGAGACAATGTCTCTAAATGATTTTATGGAATGTGAGAGGGCTGAAATTTTTAAATTTCTACTCTTATAACTACCCCTGTATATAAAACATAGTTGCATAAGCCTTTAAGCTCTTAGAAGAATTTTCTTAAGGATAAGGAAATTTGTCTAAAGTCTGTCTGCCAGGTTTCTGACTCAATGTCACCATAGTTTAGCCACATGATACAATTTGGCTCTGTGTCCCCACCCAAATCTCATCTCGAATTGTTCAAGGGAGGGAGGTGATTGAATCATGGAGGTGGTCTTTCCTGTGCTGCTCTACTGCTAGTGAATGGGTTCTCACGGGATCTTCTGGTTTTATAAGTGTTTGACAGTTCCTCCACAGGTTCTCTTTCCTGCTGAGTTGTGTAGAAGGTGCCTACTTCCTCTTCCACCATGATTGTTAAGTTTCCTGAGGCCTCCCCAGCCATGCAGAATTGTGAGTCAATTAAACCTCTTTCCTTTATAAATTACCCAGTCTCAAGAATTCCTTTATAGCAGTGTGAAAATGGACTAATACACCACATGTCACACCAAAGGGAGTGAGCCTGTTCAAACCTAGCTTGGGTTTGCATGTCATTATCTCCTGCAATGGGAACTGCTGAAAAAAAAAAAATTCTCTCTAAAACTCACTGTGGGTTGATGAGAGACAAGTGGGATGAATGTGTCAAAATATAAATGCAGGATTTGAAATATTTGCTAGTTTCTGGAAGAAAAATTCCGCTAGAGTAGGATGGGCGGTAAATGAAAGTCGAATACGATGATGGGTTTACAGCCATGAGCTACAAGTCATCTCAGTGACTGGTCAAAGTGGGTTGGAGAGATTACTGTAGATTTTATATATAGCCATATAGCAGTCCAGGCTACAGGTTCTATCACTGTGGAGAGTATTGGTGGCTGATGCCAGAAGTAAACAATGAGAAAAATCTGGCTTAAAGGAAAAGAGTCATTTCCGAAGGCAATGAGGCTAAAAATGATGTTCTTTTTACTAAAAGGTAAAAAATAAGAGACATAATGAAATGTCAAAGTATTGTTGCCAAAGAGGATGGAGTGTCATGATTCCTAAAAAGAAAGAAAGAAAGAAAGTGGTATTCACAATAAAATCTTTGTTTATACTTGGGAAGGAGGCAACAGTTTTCAGAGGATTCCAATGAAAGTAAACACTGGAGTGGTTCAGCCATGGGTGGCACAAAGCCTCTGGCTTCCAGAAAAGATAATCCAGTCCCTCTAACCCCATCTCAGGTCTATCTTTTCTTCCCTAACACTTGTGAGCTTTGTGGGAATAGGTGTGTGTAAGATTTAGCATAAATAACATATTCTTTCTAATTGCATGTGTATCATTACATTCTTTCTTTCAGCAACTTTGAGTGCTGCTATGTACTAGGTGTATTTCTGGGCTCTGGGGATACAAAGATGAAAAAATGTGTCCCTGACGTCAAAGAACTTCCCGTCTACTGTGGAAATAAACGTAGTTTATTACATTACCAATCAGAGCCCTAGACCTCGCCTATACAGGTATCAAGTAGCAAAGCTGGGATGGCAAGAAAAGACAAACCAACCAAGAAATGGAGATTAAAATTGGGGAGAGGACGTGGATGTTGAGAAACCAAGAAAGTTGGAAACAAAGTAGAGTGAATGAGCTTAAAGGGAGAGACATGGCCTGGGGTATCCCTAGGATAATCTTTCTGACGGGCAGAATGGGAGAGGGAAATGTGGATTTGCTAGCTTCAGACTAACATGGAGCAGCTGGCCTCACCACTGGACACTGCCTGGCCTCTTGAGGGTGCTCAGTACATATTTGTCTATTCACTGAAAGAATGAATGGGTGAATGGAACGTAAGACTCAGCCAGGCATGGTGGCTCATGCCCGTAATCTCAGCACTTTGGGAGGCTGAGGTGAGTGACTCCACCTGAGGTCAGGAGTATTAAGACCAGCCTGGTCAACATGGTGAAACCCCATCTCTACTAAAAATACAAAAAAATCAGCTGTGGGTGGTGACCTGTGCCTGTAATCCCAAGTACCTGGGAAGCTGAGGCGGGAGAATCACTTGAACCCAGGGGGTGGAGGTTGCAGTGAGCCAAGATCGTGCCACTGCATGCCAGCCTGGGCGACAAAGCGAGACTCTGTCTCAATTAAAAAAAGAAACATAAGACTCCTGGATGACTTCTGTTCTCATGTTCTTGGGAGACAGAAAAGCAGACACATGAAAAATGTTTCCCATGGGTGGAACCAGTGGGAAGCATATTCTATCCACATCCAGACATTGAACCGGTACAGAACAATATAATACTTCACCCAAGCACAAACCCAGCAGCATAGCTTTCAGAAGACCCAAGCAAAACTGTCTTTGATGAGGCCCCTCACAAGGGACTGAATCCCAGCAATACGGGCACTCACCTTGTAGGAGGTCTCCTCCTGGACATGCATATGCAAATGAAAGCACATTGTCCTGACCACCAACGGCAGTGTTGGAAACAGATGGGATTGGGGTCCATTTGCCACCGGAAACCCAGTGATTTCACAAACAGTAGCAAAAACTTGCTGTTTGTCCCAACGTAGAGAGACAGTTCTCCTAATAACCTGTGGGATTCATGCGGGCTGGAGCTTTTCAAGTCACTGAACTTTTCTAATTCCATCACTGCCAGTAATCGCAATTTTGTTGTTGTTGTTGTTATTGTTATTTGTTTGTTTGTTTTTCAGACAGAGTCTTGCTCTATCGCCCAGGCTGGAGTGCAGAGGCACTGTCTTGGCTCACTGCAACCTCTGCCTCCCGGGTTCAAGTGATATTCCTGTCTCACCCTCCTGAGTAGCTGGGACTACAGGCGCCCACCACCACACGTGGCTAATGTTTGTATTTTTAATAGATACGGAGTTTCACCATATTGGCCAGGCTGGTCTCAAACTCCTGACCTTGAGATCTGCCCACCTCAGCCTCCCAAAGTGCTGGGATTATAGGCATGAGCCACCGTGCCAGGGCACAGCAATGTTTTAAAGATTCTGAGTCTAATACCTCCTTAAAATACAAACACTTCCATACAAGGATCGAAAAATGTTCATCTCTTGTCTCCTGACAAAAGGTTACCACTGGTTGGATGCTTGTATTAGTTGGGACTCTGGTTTCAAGAATCATGAAATTTAAAAATGGGAATTTATTATAAAAATGCAGCAGTGACTCAGAGACCAAGGGCAGGAATGCAGCTGGGTCAAAGGAACCCTGGGAGCCTGCAGACCTCTCTCTTCTCCTTCTCTGTCTTTTGCTTTCAGGGATTTCTGCTTCACTGTTCTTTCATCCTAGATGTACTTTCCCTGAATCTATAGCCATGCAGTGGGGCAACGATGGTTATCTCAGAATCCTCAAGTTCATATCTCTTCCTTCTAAGGGATACCAGATCTCTCCATTCCAATTCCAAATTACTGAGAGAAGGCATATATTGAAGACCATTTTAGGTCAAGTGTCTACCCCTAATTCAGTCAGCTATGGGAGGCAGCAGGTCACATGACACAAGTTTGGCTACTGAGTACCTTTCTTTAGGGTGGAGGAAAGGGTGTTTCCTAAATCTGATATTTTATTGCCAGGAGCATGAAAATACCCCAACCAGCAGATGAAGCGAATTCCCGTGCTCATCCTGCAGAATTTCTGGGTGACTGGTGGCGTCTCCTACAGCGATACAAGAATGCTGGCTGGTGGAGAGGAGAGTGATAAATCTGAGCAGGTTGACAGTATCACTGCCTCCTTTCCTCTCCCACATCCTTGGAAAAGCTTAAAGTCTGCAGATTACCAGATGGGACCCCAAGTTAAATGCCTGCATACTCCCTGGGTGTGGATAGCTGTGGCATTTGGTGCAACAATGACTCTAGCAAAATAGTTTCAGCGAGGTTTCTGGTGCCAAGCCCTATTTTACTACTGTTGCTGGAAAAGTAATGTGATGACTTACTTCATAGAGAGGCATTGAGATTAGAGTCTGAGCCACTTAGATGTTCTTTCTCCTGAACTTTGGTTTCTTTTAAGTCATTAAAACCTAATTTGAGGGAAAAGCATCCTTTATTCTTAAGAAATGAAAAGATAGGCCGGGCGCGGTGGCTCAAGCCTGTAGTCCCAGCACTTTGGGAGGCCGAGGCGGGTGGATCACGAGGTCAAGAGATCGAGACCATCCTGGTCAACATGGTGAAACCCCGTCTCTACTAAAAATACAAAAAATTAGCTGGGCATGGTGGCACGTGCCTGTAATCCCAGCTACTCAGGAGGCTGAGGCAGGAGAATTGCCTGAACCCAGGAGGCGGAGGTTGCGGTGAGCCGAGATCGCGCCATTGCACTCCAGCCTGGGTAACATGAGCGAAACTCCGTCTCAAAAAAAAAAAAAAAAAAAGAAATGAAAAGATAAAATTAGTTGAGGAGAATTATAAGCATCCTCTCTTTCTATATTACCTCTAGCCTTTTCAGAGGAAGAAGCCCTCTGATAAAGTTGCATGTGGTGTGAGAGGAACATTCCCCATTCTGATCACCAGTGTTTATAGCTCTTTAAAAATGATGTAGCTCCTTCTTGCCAACTGCGTTTTAGAGAGCAGGAGGCTCACTGTGAAGTCACACTGGAGAGACTCTTTGGAGGTTCTTTTGAACCACAGGAGAAAAAAGAAAACATTTATGTGTTTTTCAGAATGTCTCGGGTTTTCCATCAGTGCTTTTGGTTTTTGTTCAGAGAACCTGTTAGTATAGTTCTGTGCTTTCTTTTGAATGCATTCAAAGAAGAGCAGACATTACTAAATGATTTCATTGATTGAAATGTACCCAGAAAAGACCTGTGGCCAAAGAGCAAGTGACCGTGACATCTTTGAGGAGAAGTAATATCTTCAAGATAATACATATGTAAGAGGAAATTCAAGCATTAAACAATGTCTTCCTACATGAATGATGAATGAATAAAGATAAGATTATGGAACCTCCTTTTGATGCAATAATTATGGCAGGATAAATGGTTTCTTATTCGTGCTATAGAAGTGAATAAGGAGTAGTTTTCTTTCCCCTTCCCAAGAAGTCTTCATGTTCTGCATGTTGGTTCCCTAGCCTAGGAATGGCTTTTGTATTGAAAACCTAAAGTATAAGGCACCTGGAAATCAACTCTCTACCATCCAAGAAAAAAGAATGGATGATGGGAGGATGGGAGAAGTAGTGGGGTCAAGGCATAGCTGTCCAAGCAGGGAGAGCAGTGGAAACCTTATCCTACAGAGGCGCGATAACAGCGGTAGAAGGTCAGATCAGCCTGTGGAAATGAGGGCTGAGGAGCATTCCAAGAGGGACAACATATGCAAAGATCCTGTGGCTGATATATACATGGTACATACAAGGAACTTAGTAAGAGAGGAGGAGCAAAGCAGGACAGAGGTTTGAGGGACCAGGCTCTACAGAGTCTGTTAGCTGGTGTTAAAGATGCTGGTCTTTTTCTTGACAGCAATGAGTTTTAAGCAGGGGAATGAGACAAATCCTATTTACCTTACAGGCATTTTAGCTTTATAAATTATGAATTATGATTTATACTTTATACAGTAGTTCAATAAAGAAGGTACAAGGCAGCCTCATGGAAATAGCTTGGAGGAAGCTTAGCAGTCCTGTAATCATCATCAGCCACCCAAATGAGCATACATTCTCATCCCACACAAAAAGAGCAGTGTACCTACAGTGGAAATGCAGCTTCTGCACAAGCCCTTAAGCACTCCATCCTACCACCTGGACCCCACCCATATTTCCCTAGGCTCCCCAGAAGGTCACCTCCAGATGGTCTCCTTACCTGCCCACCAGCTTCCTGTTTACCACCACATAAGGACGTTGTCTGCCGCTGGCATCTGTCTGACCTTGGCACAGGGGTTTCATCTCACAGAAGTGACACTCAGCCAAGAAGGACAGGATTTGGGAAATTAAACCCAGCTTCCTCGCCCTTCTCTCCAATGATTCTGAGTTATGTTCCACAGAATCTCTCATGAGGGTCACCAGCAGCATGGAGCCTCAGTTGCCCACAGAAGTAACCTGACCATTAATTTACCCTTTATTGCTTTTTCTCCCTTCCCTATCACATGTTCCCTAACTCTCTCTTAGTGCTTCCTGGGTCAACTTCTATATGAATTACTTGCATGTAAATTCTTATCTCAGAGTGTGTTTTTGGGAGAACCCAAACTAAGACAGCTCTTAACCAATACGGCCTACTGTCTCTCTTAACAGTTGTTGGAAATTTTCCCCAAAATTTCCCCCCATCTTTTTTTTTTAAGACAGTCTCACTCTGTCGCCCAGGCTGGAGTGTAGTGGCGCAGTATCAGCTCACTATAGTCTCAACCTGCTGGGCTCACATGAAACTCCACCTCAGCCTCCCAAGTAACTGGGACTGCAGGCACACACAACAACACCCAGCTAATATTTTTTTATTTTTTGTAGAGATGGGGTCTCACCATGTTGCCCAGGCTGGTCTTGAACTCCTGGGCTCACCAGTCCACCTGCTGGGATTACAAGCATGAGCTGACCATATTCCCTTATTATCAGATCAATTTAACAAGCATTTTAAGGGTGCATGGCCCTGTACCTGTAGGTACAATGGAGCAACTTCTGACACCTATTTGGTCCATGACATTGGACAGAAGGTAAGAACTCCAAAGAGTGACAAAGGAATAAATGACAGTTTTGTATTAGGTGACCCCATGCAGGGTTATGATAGAGCAATAGCACTTACATCCTAATGTATTACTCTTCACTCTTATTCCAGGATATTAAATGTCTCCAACAGGGAAAATAATGTCATGCCATTAAGAATTAATAATATACATGTTTTGATGACATTACCCTATTAATTCCAGTTCTATCTTAGTTGAACACAAATGCTGTTTGGTGTTTGGATGATTTATTAAGATATGAAGGAAAGCTTGCCAAATTTCTAGCTATAGTCATAAATAATTTTAACATCTTTCTTTTCATATTTTCAGTTTAAAAGGCTGAGGCAGGAGAATCGCTTGAACCTGGGAGGTGGAGGCTGCCATGAGCCAAGATTGTGCCACTGCACTCCAGCCTGGGTGACACAGAGAGAGTCCATCTGAAAAACAGAAAGAAAGAAAGAAAAAAGGCAATAATATTAGCAAACTTGTCATGGGTGAACTTTATGTCTCAAATTATATTTTGAACATGAACTCTAATCTTTAAAAGCAGCATACATTTCATGGCTTTAAAAAAGAGTGTAAGTTCTCAACTTCAGACCTTGTTATTGGTCTTTTCAAGGACTCAACTTCTTCCTGATTTAGTCTTGAGAGAGTGTAAGTTTCCAGGAATTTATCCATTTCTTCCAAATGCCCATCAGTGATAGACTGGATAAAGAAAATGTGGCACATATTCACCATGGACCACTATGCAGCCATAAAAAAGGATGAGTTCATGTCCTTTGCAGGGACATGGATGAAGCTGGAAACCATTGTTCTCAGCAAACTGACACAAGAACAAAAAAACAAACACCACGTGTTCTCACTCATAAGTGGATATTGAACAATGAGTACACATGGACACAGGGAGGGGAACATCACACAGCGGGGCCTATTTGGGGGTGGGGAGAGCTAGGGGAGGGATAGCAGGGGGTGGGGGGGATTGTGGAGGGGTAACATTAGGAGAAGTACCTAATGTAGATGATGGGATGATGGATGCAGCAAACCACCATTGCATGTGTATAACTATGTAACAAGCCTGCACAATCTGCACATGTATCCCAGAACTTAAAGTATAATAAACAAATAAATTAATAAAATTTTAAAAAGTTTTTAAAAAGAATTAAAACAAACTGAAAAATGACAGTGTTAAGTCCCTAAATCTAAGACCTGAAACTATGAAACTGCTAAAAGAAAACACTAGAACATTGGTCTGTCCAGTCAAAGATTTCTTGAGTACCTCAAAAGCATAGGCAACCAAAGCAAAAATGGGCAAACAAGATCACATTAAGCTAAAAAGCTTCTGCACAGCATAGGACACAATCAACAAAGTGAAGAGACAACCCACAGAATGGGAGAAAGTATTTGCAAACTGCCTAACTGACAGGAAATTAATAACCAGAATATGTAAAGAGCTCAAACCACTCAATAGGGAAAAAAAATCAAATAATCCAATTTAAAATGGGCAAAATATCTAAATACACATTTTTGAAAGGAAGACATGTAAATGGTCAACAAAAATATGAAAAAAATGCTCAATGTCATTAATCAGAGAAATGTAAATCAAAACTGCAATAAGATATCATCTTACCCCAGTTAAAATGGCTTGTACCCGAAAGACAAAAAATAACAAATGTCGTCCAGGATGTGGAGAAAAGGGAATCCTCATTGTACCTATTGGTGGGAATGTAAATGAGTACAGCCACTATGGACAACAGTGTGGACGTTGCTCAAAAAACTAATAGAACTACCATGTGATCCAGCAGTCCCACTGTTAGGTATATACCCAAAAGAAAGGAAATTAGTATATCAAAGAGGCATCTGCACATTCATGTTTACTGCAGTGCTGTTCACAATAGCCAGGATTTGGAATCAACCTAAACGTCTATCAGCAGACAAAGGGGTAAAGAAAACTAGGTACATACACACAATGGACTATTATTCAACCATAAAAAATAACGAAATCTTGTCATTTGCAACAACATGGATGGAACTGGAGGATATTATGTTAAGGCACAGAAGGATGAATATTACATATTCTAATCCATGTGAGAGCTAAAAATTAAAGTAATTGAACTCATGGAGATAGAGAGTAGAATAATGGTTACCAGAGGCTGGGAAGGATGCTGGGGAGGAGGGCAAAAGTGGAGACAGTTAATAAATGCCAAAATATAGTTAGATAGAATAAATAAAGTCCAGTATTTGATAGTACAACAGGGTGACTATAGTCAACAGTAATGTATTATATATTTTAAAATAACTAAAAGACTATGACTGGAATGTTCCTGACACAAAGAAATGATAAATGCTTGACGTGACTGACACCCCATTTACCCTGATGTGATTACTACACATGGCACCAGTATAAAAAAAATTAACTTCAAAAAAGTGTAAGTCCCATGACATGATATAGAATCGTACCTGCATCTATCATGATAATCTTTCACAAGGTTTGCAAATCTACTTTGTTTTGCTAGACACAATGAGGATGACGTTAGCTGTCTTAAGGGAATGCCAGATGGCTCGGCTTGAGCCACACCAACTTCCAGAAAGAAGTAAAGTTCACTTTACAGTTTACTGAAGATGTTGTACTATTTCAGTTTTGGATTTCCACTGATTCCTGAGCTTTGTGAAGATAAGTCCCATAGCTTTAGTGAGAACGATATTTCTGTAATTCCATCTGTACTGAACACATTGAACTCTGGAATATTCCAGCACGTTGCCAACTCTCCTAGTGTGCTGAGGTCCAAGGATTCTGGAGATGACATGAAAGCCAAAGAATTCATTTCACCAGAATTCTCAGGATGTAGGGCAGGTTTTTTTATGCACCCAGAAGTGGAAGGTAACAGTTGTCATCTCAAATTAACCCAAAAAACCAATTGCAAGACAGTCCTTGGATCGTTCAGTGCCCAGGGAGGATTCATCACTTGCTTTCACTCAGGGGACACTTTCCTGGAATTAATTTACACTGCAGGAAACTTGGGTCTTAACAGATACTGAAGGGTCACGACGGAGTATGAAAGGTATGCTGGGACAAGGAGCACAGAATTGGTGGTCCCAAGCCAGTCTATCCAACCACTTCAAGAAAACCCAGATCACTGGTGGCAAAAGGCGGTGGTAGGAAAGAAGAAAGAGAGACAGGGACAATTTGTGGAGGTGCTTGAGAGATAGAGGCATTGAGAGATTGCAAGGAAGAATTTTCTGTTGACATTATATTCAACTGATAGGCATTCCAAGGAATAAACTGTAACTGATCATAGTTCAAATTTCCAAACAATTGAAGAGGAATGAGTTACTTTCCATTGAGCAATGAAAATCTGTGTAGGTGCCAACGTGCACTGATAAATCAACTTGAGGAAGAATGGAACAAGGGCTAGATAGCAAGATTGTCACCACCAACCAAAAACACGAAGAGCTCGAAGCTTTATTTTTCTATCTTGATTTTTTTAAATGTAGGTTTTTTTTTTTTTTATTGCAAGACACATAAATTAGCAACTAACATTTCTCAATTTACATTGTTCTTTCCATGAACTTTTTCTGGTATTTTATTCTTTTGGCAATCAAATAAGGCAGCCAGGCGCAGTGGCTCACGCCTGTAATCCCAGCACTTTGGGAGGCCGAGGTGGGTGGATAATGAGGTCAAGAGATCGAGACCATCCTGGCCAACATGGGGAAACCCCGTCTCCACTAAAAATACAAAAATTAGCTGGGCATGGTGGCACGCACCTGTAGTCCCAGCTACTTGGGAGGCTGAGGCAGGAGAATTGCTTGAACCCGGGAGGCGGAGGTTGTAGTGAGCTGAGATTGCACCACTGTGCTCCAGCCTGGTGCCTGGTGACGAAGCAAGACTCTGTCCCAAAAAATAGTAATAATAATAAAAATAATGCTTTTAATAGTTACAAAAACAATTCACCCATCTTCCACTGTGAAGCTGCCTGAGAGAAGTAACCCTTTTCCCTTCTCCTTCATCCACATAACAGCATGCCTATGAGTCAATACTTAATTTTTAACAGCTTTATCAAGATATAATTAATAGGCAATTAACTGCAAATGTATAAAGTGTAAAATTTTCTATTTTTTTACATTGTATTCACCTGTGATGTCCTACCACCACCTTAGAAAGTTTTTTTTTCTTTTTTTGAAGCAGAGTCTTGCTCTGTCACCCAGGCTGGAGTGCAGTGGTACAATCTCAGCTCACTACAACCTCTGCCTCCTGGTTTCAAGTGATTCTCCTGCCTCAGCCTCCCAAGTAGCTGGGACTACAGGTGCCTGCCACCGCACCCAACTAATTTTTGTGTTTTTAGTAAAGACAGGGTTTCACCATGTTGGCCAGACTGGTCTCAAACTCCTGACCTTGTGATCCGCCTGCCTCGGCCTCCCAAAGTGCGAAGATTACAGGCAGGAGCCACCGCACCTGGCCCTCAGAAAGTTTTTTATGTCCCTTGTTAATCCCTTTCTCATACCCCTCCCACTTCCCAGAAAACCACTGATATTTTCTGGCACTATTGGTTAAGAGTGCATTTTCTAGAATTTCATATTAATTGAATTCTGCAATATATATTCATTCTTGGTCTGACTTCTTTGACAGCATAATTATTCTGAGATTCATCCATGTCGAAGGATGTACGAATAGTGTATTTCTTTTTATTGCTTAGTAGAATTCCATTGTATGGATGTACAACAATTTGTTTATCCATTCACCTATTGATGGACATTAGGGTTTTCTCCTTATTTTTATTTTTATTTTTTAATATATATTTTATTGCACTTTAGTTTCTGGGGTACACGTGCAGAGCATGCAAGGTTGTTTCATAGGTACATACATGGCAATGTGGTTTGCTGCCTCCATCCTCATCACCTATATCTGGCATTTCTCCCCATGTTATCCCTCCCCAACCTCCTTACCCCCTCCCCTATTCCCCGCCAACAGACCCCAGTGTGTGATGCTCCCCTCCCTGTGTCCATGTTTTCTCATTGTTCAACACCCATCTATGAGTGAGAACATGCGGTGTTTGATTTTCTGTTCTTGTGTCAGTTTGCTGAGAATGATGGTTTCCAGGTTCATCCATGTCCCTACAAAGGACACAAACTCATCGTTTTTGATGGCTGCATCATATTCCATGGTGTATATATGCCACATTTTCCCTGTCCAGTCTATCATCGATGGGCATTTGGGTTGGTTCCAGGTCTTTGCTATTATAAACAGTGCTGCAATGAACATACATGTACATGTGTCCTTATAATAGAACGATTTATAATCCTTTGACTATATACCCAGTAATGGGATTGCTGGATCAAATGGTATTTCTATTTCTAGGTCCTTGATGAATGGCCACACTGTCTTCCACAATGGTTGAATTAATTTACACTCCCACCAACAATATAAAAGTGTTCCTATTTCTCCACATCCTCGCCAGCATCTGTTGACTCCAGAATTTTTAATGATCACCATTCTAAGTGGTGTGAGATGGTATCTCGATGTGGTTTTGATTTGCATTTCTCTCTAATGACCAGTGATGATGAGCATTTTTTCATATGTTTGTTGGCCTCATAAATGTCTTCTTTTGAAAAGTGTCTGTTCATATCCTTTGCCCACTTTTAAATGGGCTCGTTTGTTTTTTTTTGTAAATCTGTTTTAGTTCTTTGTAGATTCTGGGTATTAGCCCTTTGCCTGATGGGTAGATTGCAAAAATTCTTTCCCTTTCCGTTGGTTGCCAGTTCACTCTAATGATTGTTCCTTTTGTTGTACAGAAGCTCTGGAGTTTAATTAGATCCCATTTGTCTATTTTGGCTTTTGCTGCCAATTCTTTTGGTGTTTTAGTCATGAAGCCCTTGCCTATGCCTATGTCCTAAATGGTTTTGCCTAAGTTTTCTTCTAGGCTTTTTATGGTGTTCAGTCTTATGTTTAAATCTTTAATCCATCTGGAGTTAATTTTAGTGTAAGATATCAGGAAGGGGTCCAGTTTCTGCTTTCTGCGTATGGCTAGCCAGTTTTCCCAACACCGTTTATTAAACAGGGAATCTTTTCCCCATTGCTTGTTTTTGTCAGGTTTGTCAAAGATCAGATGGTTGTAGATGTGTGGAGCTGCCTCCGAGGCCTCTGCTCTGTTCCATTGGTCTATATCTCTGTTGTGGTGCCAGTACCGTGCTGTTTTGATTACTATAGCCTTGCAGTATACTGATGCCTCCAGCTTTGTTCTTTTTGCTTAGAATTGTCTTGGCTATGTGGGCTCTCTTTTGGTTCCATATGAAGTTTAAGATGGCTTTTTCCAGTTCTGTGAAGAGGGTCATAGGTAGCTTGATAGGGACAGCATTGAATCTATAAATTACTTTGGGCAGTATGGCCATTTTCATAATACTATATATTCTGTGGATTTGGTGTGGAGAGTTATGTAGATATCTATTAGGTCTGCGTGGTCCAGGCTTGAGTTCAAGTCCTGGATGTTCTTGTTAATTTTCTGTCTTGTTGATCTGTCTAATATTGACAGTGGAGTGTTAAAGTCTCCCTCTATTATTGTGTGGGAGTCTAAGTCTCTTTGTAGGTTGTTAAGAGCTTGCTTTATGTATCTGGGTGCTCCTGTATTGGGTGTGTATATATTTAGGATCATTAGCTCTTCTTGTTGCATTGATCCTTTTACCATTATGTAATGTCCTTCTTTGTCTCTTTTGATCTTTCTTGGTTTAAAGTCTATTTTATCAGAGACTAGGATTGCAACTCCTGCTTTTTTCTGCTCTCCATTTGCTTGGTAAATCTCCTCCATCCCTTTATTTTGAGCCTATGTGTGTCCTTGCAAGTGAGATGGGTTTCCTGGATACAGCACACTGATGGGTTTTGACTTTTTATCCAATTTGTCAGTCTGTGTCTTTTGATTTGGGCATTTAGCCCATTTACAGTTAAGGTTAATATTGTTATGTGTGAATTTGATCCTGCCATTTTGATGCTAGCTGGCTATTTTGCCCATTAGTTGACACAGTTTCTTCTTCGTGTCGATACTCTTTACCATTTGGTACGTTTTTGGAGTGGCTGATGCTGGTTGTTCCTTTCCATGTTTAGTACTTCCTTCAGGAGTTCTTGAAAGGCAGGTCTTGTAGTGATGAAATCTCTCAGCAATTGCTTGTCCATAAAGGATTTTATTTCTCCTTCACTTATGAAGCTTAGTTTGGCCAGATATGAAATTATGGATTGAAAGTTCTTTTCTTGGGCCGGGCGCGGTGGCTCAAGCCTGTAATCCCAGCACTTTGGGAGGCCGAGGCGGGTGGATCACGAGGTCAAGAGATCAAGACCATCCTGGTCAACATGGTGAAACCCCGTCTCTACTAAAAGTACAAAAAATTAGCTGGGCATGGTGGCGCATGCCTGTAATCCCAGCTACTCAGGAGGCTGAGGCAGGAGAATTGCTTGAACCCAGGAGGCGGAGGTTGCAGTGAGCCGAGATCACGCCATTGCACTCCAGCCTGGGTAACATGAGTGAAACTCCATCTCAAAAAGAAAAATAAAAAAAAAAAAAAAAGAAAGTTCTTTTCTTTAAGGATGTTGAATATTGACCCCAACTCCCTTCTAGCTTGTAGAGTTTCTGCTGAGAGATCTGCTGTGAGTCTGACGGCCTTTCCTTTGTGGGTGACTTGACCTTTTTCTCTGGCTATGCTTAGGAATTTTTCCTTCATTTCAACCCCGGTGAATCTGACGATTATGTGCCTTAGGGTTGCTCTTCTTTGTGGTGGTGTCTGTATTTCCTGGATTTGAATGTTGGCCTGCCTTGTTAGGTTGGGAAAGTTCTCTTGGATAATATTTTGAAGAGTGTTTTCCAACTTGGATTCCTTCTCCCCATCACATTCAGGTACGCCAATCAAGTGTAGATTAGGTCTTTTCACATAATCCCATAGTTCTTGGAGACTTTGTTCGTTTCTTTTCACTCTTTTTTCTCTAATCTTGCCTTCTTGTTTTATTTCATTGATTTGATCTTCAATCTCTGATATCCTTTCTTCTGCTTGATCAATTCAGCTGTTGAAACTTGTGCATGCCTTGTGAAGTTCTTGTGCTCTGTTTTTCAGCTCCATCAAGTCATTTATGTTCTTCTCTAAGCTGTTTATTCTAGTTAGCATTTCGTCTAACCTTTTTTCAAGGTTCTAGTTTCTTTGCATTGGGTTAGAACATGGTCTTTTAACTCAGAGAAGTTTGTTATTACCTTCCATCTGAAGCCTGCTTCTGTCAATTCATCACACTCATTTTCTGTCTTGTTTTTTTTCCTTGATGGTGAGGCATTGTGATCCCTGGGAGGGGAAGAGGTGTTCTGGTCTTTGAAGGTTTTATCCTTTTTGCACTTGTTTTTTCCCATCTTCGTGGATTTATCTCCCTTTGATCTTTGAAGTTGGTGATTTCTGGAGAAATCTCTGAGTGGACTCCTTTCTGTTGCAGTTGGAGCTGTATCTTTCTTGGCCTGTAGAGGCCCTGCTGGGCTGCCTCGGATTCAACAGGCTGTTGGGTGGGTCGTCTTCCCTGTGGGTGGTCTTGCAGGTGAAATGAGCCCCGCCTTCCCAGTGGCATCTCTTCTTCCTTGAGCTCGATCTTCCTGGTTGGGGTCAAACTGGTGTATTCACTGCCAAGCTCTTTGGCGCGAAGGCTTCAGTTTGAGTTTTGTTGAGGGTGGGGTCTGCCGGGCCTTATGACCTGATTCCCTGCTTTCAACTCTGCCTGTTTCTGTGGGATGGGGTCCGGCTGGCGCTAGCCCAAACTTCCATCCTGGTCTGGCTGACAACTTACAGCTCCCGGTGGGTCAGATTTGCATGCCAACCCATGGCAGCCCTCAGTCTGGCCGGGCTCTGTGGACCGCGGGTTGCAGGAGGGATGAGGTAAGCACAGGATTCGAATCAGAGCACTTGTGGGGATGAAGTCCCCGGACCCTCCAAGCGGCTGCACGTTCCAGGTGGGGACGCCCCCGCCCTGTCTTGGTTGTTCTCCCTGAGCGGCTCTTGCCTTGCTTTGACTCTCTCCCTGGGCTACTTTCAGAGTCTTTCCAGTGCCCCCAAAATGAGCCCAGCACCTCACGTGGAATCGTGAAGTCTTCTAGCCCTCTGCATCTCATTTGCTGGGAGCTGCATTCCGGTGTTGTCTCCTCTCCGCCATCTTGCTGCTGCCCCTTTTTCCTGCTTTTAGCTATTAGAAATAAAAGTTCTAAAAACTTTAGGCACAAATATTTGTGTGGACATATTTTCATTTCTTTTTGGCAAATACCTTGGAATTGAATGGCTGGATATATGTTTAACTTTGTAAGGAACTGCCAAAATTTTCCAAAGGGATTGGACCTTTTTAAAATGCACAGCAACAGTGTATTAACAGTTCTAATTCCTCCATATCCTCATCAGCATTTGGTAGGGCCAGGCTTCTAAATTTTAGCCATTTTAATAAGCATGTTGTGATACCATGAGTGATTTTAATTTGCGTGTCCATAATATGAACAGTATGTAGCATCTTTTCAAGTCTTATTTGTGCACATGGCATATGTGCAATCCATGTACCTTCTTTGGTGAAGTATTTGTTGGATTCTTTCATCCATGTTCTTTGGGTTGTTTTCTTATTACTGAGTTTTGAGAATTCTTTAAGTATACTGTATATAGGTCTTTAATCACATATATGCTTTGAAAATATTTCTCCAGTATTTAATTTGTCTTTTTATTCTTCTTTTTTTTTTTTTTTTTGAGATGGAGTCTTACTCTATTGCCCAGGCTGGAGTGCAGTGGCATAATCTCAGCTCACTGCAACCTTTGTCTCCCAGGTTCAAGCAATTCTCCCACCTCAGCCTCCAGAGTGACTGGCATTAGCTGCTGTGCTGCCATGCCCAGCTAATTTTTTGTATTTTGAGTAAAGACGGGGTTTCACCATGTTGGCCAAGCTGGTCTCAAACACCTGACCTGGTGATCCACCTGCCTTGGCCTTCTGAAGTGCTGGGATTACATGCATGAGCCACCATGCCTGGCCTTGTCTTTTTATTATTCTAAAATATTTTTCAAAGAACACTAGTTTTGCTGGGCCTAGCAGCTCCCTGCTTGTAATCCCAGCACTTTGGGAGGCCAAAGCAGGAGGACCACTTCAGCCCAGGAGTTTGAGATGAGCCTGAGCAACACAGTGAGACTCCATCTATACAAAAAACAAAAAACGAGTTAGCTAGGTATGGTATCACACACCTGTAGTCTTGGCTACTCAAGAGGCTGAGGTGGGAGCACGACTTGAGCACAGGAGGCTGAGGCTGCAGTGAGCCCTGATGGCACCACTGCACTCCAGCTTGGATGACAGAGCAAAACCCTGTCTCAAAACAAACAAACAGCATGAGTGCATGAGTTCTTAATTTTCCTAAAGTCCAGTGTATCAATTTTTTTCTCTTATGACTCATATTTTTGGGGTTGTATCTAAGGAATCTTTGTCTAACTCAGAGTGACAAAAATTTACTCCTATGCCTTTCTCTGGAAGCTTTATAGTTTTAGGTATTACATTTAAGTCTATAATGCATTTGAAGTTAATTTGTGTAAAGGAAGATGGTCAGCAGCAGGTAGTTGTGTAAGGCAGACGTGAATCAACCACAGCAAAAAAAGATGGAGGTGGAGAACTGAAAACTGTGTTGAGGGTGACTGAGCCCTGCTTCTGGTTTGATAAGGTCCCACTTATATTCGAAGTGGATGCCGAGGCAACATAAAATCACAGTTATTCACTGCAGAAAGGAAAAGTACCCAGCATACCCAGCTTTGCTCTGCGGTGAGCATAGGTATGGTCATAACAATGTGGGCGCTTGATTACCAATTTCACTAAAAGTAATAGTAAAACTCCAAATGAGAATGAGAACAGTTAAAAGACTAAATCTTCTTCTTCTATCAGAAGAGACTCAATATGTAATGCCCCAAATTGAGAAATCATCAAGAGTTAACAGCAAAAGACTAACTTTTTTTTTTTTTTGACGGAGGATCCCCCTTGTTGCCCAGGCTGGGGTGCAATGGTGCAATCTCGGGCTCACCACAACCTCTGCCTCCCAGGTTCAAGCGATTCTCCCGCCTCAGCCTCCCAAGTAGCTGAGATTACAGGCATGCACCATCACGCCTGGCTAATCATTTGTATTTTTAGTAGAGACGGGGTTTCTCCATGTTGGTCAGGCTGGTCTCAAACTCCCGACCTCGGGTGATCTGCCCACCTCGGCCTCCCCAAGTGCTAGGATTGCAGATGCGAGCAGTGAGACTACTTTTTAGTGATAGGAAGAGAACTCCAGGGAGGGCAGCCTCTGCCTGCTGCTCAGCTCGAGGTACTGAGTGGATGCAGGGGGTCGGGGGAAGCATGGCAGGAGCCAGTTGTATTTCACTGTCAGCCTTTTAGTATTGTTTGATTTTATTTTAACAATATATATGCTATTCTGCTTAATGAAATAATAGATTTGCAAGTACAGGTATTCTTATGAGAATTCGATAGGGATTTTTTAAAGTAAAGTTGAGCATTTTTAGTTCAATAGTTTAGTGAAGGACAGAGCTAAAGGAGGCTTTTCAAGATGATTAAATCAACTAAGTATAGAATATGATCCTTTAATTAATTGACTAACTGTTGGAATTATAAATACCACATTGCCCCATGAGTAGGGTTGCCAGATTTAGCAAATGAAAATAAGTATGTCCCATGAAATATTTGAGATACTTACACTTTAAAAAGTATGTATTTCTCTGAAATTCAAATTTAACTTGACAGCCTAGATTTTTTACCAGCAATCCTACCTCAAAAATAGTAAGACTCATGAAAATTGCTAGAATGGAACGTAAAGGGGAATGAGAAGTGGAAGAGTTTTCGCTTACCCATCCTAGACGAAGGTGGTCCAGTACTGATCTCAGGATATTTCTGAGATCCCAGGGTTGAAGCACATTTCTTTCCTTTGTTCAGTCCTCCGTGCCTGACATAACCAGTTATGGCAAGTTCATTTGTAATAGAAAGTGGTCAAATTGCAATCATAGATAATGAATGTTGGCCTCCTAGGAAGACAATGAACAATTTTTAAGGGCTAAACCGTGGAGTAATCAGAAATGGAACAAGCATACATTTCTGTTACTTTTACTTAATCCCAAAAGTACAGTGTTGTGGGCATTCCCAAGTGGGAGAAACTTAGGTCTGCAGTGTTATGTTTATTGCTTAGTTGTGACCCTTGCATTAGATTCTCCTCTTCTGTAAATGTAACTACATTTTTTTAGAATTATATTATAAAAAATATATATTTTTATAAGTATATATTATTATATATAATATATATTTTTTAATAAGCATGTAAGTATATATTATAAAAAATTTTAAACATGCGCAAAAGTAGATGAAATCATTAAATGAACCTCCATGTATTCATCACCCAACTTCAACACTAATTTATGGCCAGTCTTGTTTCATCTATACTCTTTAATTCTCTCTGGTTATTTTGAAGCAATTTTCAGACATCGTCTAATTTTATGTCTAAGTATTTCAGCATGTATTTCTAACATACGAGGACTCCCCCTTTGAAATATAACCACAATACCTGCATCATACACTCCAAAATCAACAATAATCCCAAAAAAGCTTTTAAGTGAAACTTGCTGGGCCGGGCACTGTAGCTTACGTCTGTAATCCCAGCACTTTGGGGGCCATGGCAGGTAGATCACATGAGGTCAGGAGTTCCAGACCAGCCTGGCCAACATGGTGAAACCTCGTCTCTACTAAAAATACAAAAAAATAGCTGGACCTGGTGGCATGTACTTGTAATCCCAGCTACTCGAGAGGCTGAGCCAGGAGAATCACTTGAACCCAAGAGATGGAGGTTGTAGTGAGCTGAGATTACGCCACTGGACTCCAGCCTAGATGACAGAGAAAGACTCTGTCTCAAAGAAAAAAAAAAAGAATAAATAAAATTTGCTCTATGAAGCAGAAATAATGTCACAGGATTTTAGCCAACATAAAACTTTCTGGTATTAATTAAACAATGTGAACCAGTACCGTCCTAATACCATTTCAGAGGAGGTAAATTCAAACACTTCAATAAGGTATTAAAATAGCTTGCCATTTTCCAAGGAGCTATTAATATTGTTCATTCATTTATTTATGGATTCAACAGATGTTGATTGAATGTATACTGTATCTCATTAAGCACAGGATACAAAGAGCCACAGGATCTGCCCTTTGCCCTGAAGGCATTGTGAAACAAAAAGGTTTACATCTAGTACAGGGAAGTCAAAGCAGAAGGAATTAGCTACAAAGAAGGGTTCAAGTAGAACTAGTAATTGAAAAAAGTTCCAAAGGATGTGCCTCCATCCCTAGGTTGGCAGCGGAGGACACTTCACTGGAGGAGTCAGCATGAACAAAAGCATAAAGAAGACAAAATATCTTAAATTATTCATTCTTCAAGAGTGAAGATGAGGCCTTCCAGATCTTTGCACGCCATCTGCCCTGGCCTGTGACACTTAGCCCAGAGACTGATGCACAGTGAGGCCTCAATGAATATTTATTGCAGAAATGTACCTTTTACCCAGTAATTATTAATTCTCAGCGAGTCCTAAAACTCCTCCATCATGCTGTACTGTTTTCATGCACAAAAACTGTGCCATAGACTCCTGCAACTCCCATCAGAAAGTGGCACTGAATTTTTGTACAACAAGAAATTGTGCTGAACATTTTTGGAAAATGCTGCCTCCCTTACGCTCTGCTTCTTTTCATGTGCCTTAGTGGTTAGTTGGTGAATTTTTGCTGGTTTCCTTTATTCGCTTAAAAGATGATCAGAGCCGGGTGCGGTGGCTCACGCCTGTAATCCCAGCACTTTGGGAGGCTGAGGCGGGTGGATCACGAGGTCAAGAGATCGAGACCATCCTGGTCAACGTGGTGAAACCCCGTCTCTACTAAAACTACAAAACATTAGCTGGGCATGGTGGCGCGTGCCTGTAATCCCAGCTACTCAGAAGGCTGAGGCAGGAGAATTGCCTGAACCCGGGAGGCGGAGGTTGCGGTGAGCTGAGATGGCACCATTGCACTCCAGCCTGGGTAACAAGAGCGAAACTCCGACTCAAAAAAAAAAAAAAAAAAAAAAAAAAAAAGATGATCAGAGCATCTGCGGCCCCTCAGTTACCATGACCTGCCCATTGGCCTTGTAATGAGCAGAGATGAGATTTGCTTCACTGACCATTTTCTCTAAGAATAAAAGCCAGAGTCAAGCTTTGCTAACTACATGATTAAAATTTATTGCCAATGAACAGATTTTTCTCTTGTGCGTGCATGTGTGTGTGTGTGCGCGCGCATACGCGCGCACGTAAGACAGAGGGAGAGTCAGATGAGCTCTAAATTAAAACTTAAATAGCTCTGTGTACCTTTCTGAGTAAGATTTAGTCCTATCTATTCCACAATAGAGGCCTGCATGCGTGCCAGCCGGCCAGCAGTATACTAAATGTATGTGGAGTTCTTTTCCATATCGTTGTGTTTATTTATATAGGCCCAATTAGACCCTTTTAAAGGCTTAACTTAGTGTGGCTGCTGCAGACAGCTAGTTTACACCAAGTCCTTCTTGGCAAGACTTCAAACAGTAAATAGCGTAAACAATTGTATGTGATTATGCACTGCTAAATAATGTGCATCTGGGATGACAAACCAAACCTATTAAACAGACAACAAATAGCTGAGGTAAATATCAAATATGTTAACTCTACAAAACACAGAGCTGGATCTCATCAAAGCCTTATTAACGCGGCACAGCTGGATTAGAATAAAAGAGCCATTTAGACTTAAAAGCAGGGGATCTCCAAGTTAGAAAGTCTGGATTCTGTTCCCGTCTCCATCACTAATTCACCAAGTGACACTGATTATTACTTTGATTTTTGCTTGCATTTTCCCATCAATAGTAAGGGAATTTCAGGCCTGTTCCTGAGAGCTGGAGAGAATGGTTGCCAGATGCCTTTCTAGCAACGAAAGAGAGCCGCTGTCTGGACGCCTCCTGCCTTGCCCTGCGATCTCCCAGACCTTGATGGTCGCTGGAAAAGAAAGTCGACCTGGGCAAACACTGGTGAGGAGATGACACTTGACAGTCAGGTCACGCTGTGACCATCGCCAGCTTTGGTGACTTGGCTTCAGTACGGGGAGGTTAGGTACTGGTGACTGGCTCTGTGTCTGACAGCATGGGGGAGGGGAGGGAAGCAGGGACCCACCAGAGACATTTGGGACCATACATGATTATGAGCATCTTTCAGTCTTCTCTCATAGAACTTGATTCTCGCCGGGCGCGGTGGCTCACGCCTGTAATCCCAGCACTTTGGGAGGCCGAGGCGGGTGGATCACGAGGTCAAGAGATCGAGACCATCCTGGTCAACAAGGTGAAACCCCGTCTCTACCAAAAATACAAAAAATTAGCTGGGCATGGTGGTGCGTGCCTGTAATCCCAGCTACTCAGGAGGCTGAGGCAGGAGAATTGCCTGAACCCAGGAGGTGGAGGTTGCGGTGAGCCGAGATCGCGCCATTGCACTCCAGCCTGGGTAACATGAGTGAAACTCCGTCTCAAAAAAAAAAAAAAAAAAGAACTTGATTCTCATAGAACTTGCTTCAAAGCAAAGCATCGCCAATCAATTCTTGCTGTCTACCTCGCACACCAGAGTTCCACTATTCTCTAGACAGAAATTTTCAACTTGACTGCAAAGAAGAATCACCCAAGGATGTTTTTTAAATCCTAATGCCCCCGCTGCGCTTCCAGTCTGGAGTGGGACCAAAGCTCCAGTATTTTTTTTTTTTTTTTTGAAACAGAGGTTCACTCTTGTTGCTCAGGCCGGAGTACAGTGGCACGATCTCGGCTCACTGCACCTCCACCTCCCGGGTTCAAGTGATTCTCCTGCCTCAGCATCCTGAGTAGCTGGGATTACAGGCATGCACCACCAAGCTGGGCTAATTTTTTGTATTTTTAGTAGAGAAGCGTTTTTTACCATATTAGTCATGCTGGTCTGGAACTCCTGACCTTGAGATCTGCCTGCCTCGGCCTCCCAAAGTGCTGGGATTACAGACATAAACCACCATGCCCGGCCAGCTCCAGTATTTTTTTAAGTCCCCTGGGTGGTCAAAAAGTGCAACCAAGTTTGAGAGGAGCTGAACTACGGGTGTACATCACTGATCATGATTTAAAGCAGTGGTGCTCCTTAACCTTCAGGATGCACAGAAATCACCTGTGGTGATTTAAATGTCGCCTTTGCCTCAGCTCACCGAGGCAATATGTCTCCAAATAGATCTCAAATGTAACACTCTCCTGGACCACTGTTATATTAACTCAGGCCGTTAGCATCTCTTTCCTCCACTTCTACAACAGGGTCTCTGTTTCCATGGCACCTAGAACGAGTCTTTGGGGCATAAATCTGGTCATTTATTGCCATTCTCTCAATCCTTCAATGTTTCTTGTAACAAAGTCCGAATTCGTTCTGCCCACTGCACGACAGCCAATAAGACAAGGAGACAGGCCAGGCATGGCGGTGCACACCTGTAATCCCAGCACTTTGGGAGGCCAAGGTGGGCAGATCACCTGAGGTCAAGAGTTTGAGACCAGCCTGGCCAACTTGGTGAAGCCCTGTCTCTACTAAAAATACAAAGATTAGCTGGGTGTGGTGGAGTGTGCCTGTAGTCCCAGCTACTCAGGAGGCTGAGGCAGGAGAATCACTTGAATCTAGGAGGCAGAGGTTGCAGTGAGCTGAGACTGCACCAGTGCATCCCAACCTGGTGACAGAGCAAGACTCTGTCTCAAAAAAAAATGCAAGGATACAAGGAGTTGGGGCAAGGAAGGCAACTTTATTTCCGAGAGCCAGCAAACTGAGAAGATGGGGACCAATGTCCTGAATAACCACCTTAAGTTCAAATTTCAGGCCCTTTTAATGTTAAGAGGAGGCTTGTGATCAAGAGGTGACCGATGACTACAGACATTTGGGTTCCAGTGAGAGTCCAGGGAGGCCGGGAGCTTCTTTGTCCTTGTCAGGTCACAATGTTCCTATGAATCTTTAACAAAACATAGTTGTTTACATACTTCCCTTTTCATCCCAGAGTTAGTTTTAAAAAATGCATGATTGTTGTTTTTGCATTTTATCTCAGCGCTCTAAAATTATCCTAGCCCACATGCAGAAATGGCTAAAGGGCCCTGTAAACAACAGTGGAGTGCGTTATGTTCTTCTGCTATTTCACCGCTGCATTCTCAGATGTGCCAAGCACATTTTCATCTTGGGGTCTTTGTACCTGCTGTCTCTCTGGAAGATTTCCTTCCAGATCCACACATGACGGGCTCTCCTGCTTCCTTCAGGAGTTTGCCCCGCACTGAATCTCTTTCTTGATGATGCCTATCTCCGATTTCCCTTTGTTTTGTCCCCTTGCCCCGCTCTAGTCTCTTTCACAACTTTTACCGCTACCGGAAACCGTGTTACTGCCTAGTGTATCTCTTTATTGCCCATTTCCCCACTGAGAACAGAAACTCCATGAGGGCTAGGACTTTATTTTGTTTGCCCTGTAACCGAATACCTAGAACAGTGCCGGGCAGAGAATTGGCACTCAGGACCTAGTGAATGAATGGATAAGTAAATGTCCCTCACTCCATTTCGCTTTCACACCCAAACATATCATAATTCAGAGGCTATCCCAGAAAGAGGCTTTTTATGTCAACCAGGTTTCTCAAATAAAGCAAACTGGGGCTGGGCACGGTGGCTCACACCTGTAATCCCAGCATTTTGGAAGGCCAAGGTAGGCAGATCACAAGGTCAGGAGTTTGAGACCAGCCTGGCAAACATGATGAAACCCCATCTCTACTAAAAATACAAAAATTATCTTGGTGTGGTCGCAGGTACTTGTAGTCCCAGCTACTAGGGAAGCTGAGGTAGGAGAATCACTTGAACCAGGAAGGCAGAGGTTGCAGTGAGCTAAGATCATGCCACTACACTCCAGCCTGGGCCACAGAGAAAGACTCTGTCTCAAAAATAAATAAATAAAAAAAAAGCAACTTGTGAAAGCATTTTGCTCTCACTTATTTGACTTCCCTTCATTTAAAACTTGAGTTTTTGGCCGGGTGTGGTGGCTCATGCCCATAATCCAAGCACTTTGGAGGCCAAGGCGGGCAGATCACCTGAGGTCGGGAGTTCAAGACCAGCCTGACCAATATGGTGAAACTCCATCTTAAAAAACAAAAAACAAACAAAAAAAAAACTTGAGTTTTCTTAGATCTCACCAGTCCTTGAACACATTCGGCCATAAAAACCATCAATAAAATGGTCTTTTTATTGGAAAAGACTGATTGTTCCAAATTACGGCTATAAGACTTAGCAAATAAAAATATACGATAACCAATGAAAGTTAAAACTCAGATAAATGATAATTCTCTAGTATCAGTATATCCAGTGCAATATTTGGGACATATGCTAAATAATTGTTACTTATCTAAAATTCAAATTGAACTGTGCACCCTGTATTTTATCTGACAACCTTAATATAAAATAAAAAGAAATTTATTTTGGTACAGGAAAAAGTATGAAGTCAGATAACCTAGGTTTGAATCTTAACCACTTATTAGTTATGTAAACCCTGGGAAGTTATTTCACTTTGTCAAGGTGTAGTTTCCCCATCTCTAAACCTATTAGGTAACAATACCTGCTTTGTATGGCTATTGTGAAGATTAATTTTTTTTTTTTTTTAGACAGGGTCTCACTCTGTTGCCCAGGCTGGAGTGCAGTGGTGTGATCAGGGCTCACTGCAGCCTCGACCTCCTGGGTTCAAGTGACCCTCCCACCTCAGCCTCCCAAGTAGCTGTCACTACAGGTGTGTACCACCACACGAGGCTAGTTTTTGTATTTTTAGTAGAGACAGGGTTTTGCCATGTTGCCCACGCTGTTCGCAAACTTGTGAGCTCAAATAATCCACCCACCTTGGCCTACCAAAGTGCTAGCGTGAGCCACCATGCCCGGCTGAAGATTAAATTTTTAAAAGCTAACTAAATCATTTAGTATAGCACCTGGCTATAATGAAGACAAATATTTTTTTCATCAGTGTTATTAAATGTAGAGTGAACATACATCATTGTCTAGGACTGAGGGGTGTCCTAGGCTGTGAGACTTTCAGTGCTGAAACTGGGAAACTTTCAGCAGCCTGGGACAGTTGGCCATCTTAAAAGCTCCCTAGAAAAAGTTTGCTGGTGGCCGGGCGCGGTGGCTCAAGCCTGTAATCCCAGCACTTTGGGAGGCCGAGGCGGGTGGATCACGAGGTCAAGAGATAGAGACCATCCTGGTCAACATGGTGAAACCCCATCTTTACTAAAAATACAAAAAATTAGCTGGGCATGGTGGTGCATGCCTGTAGTCCCAGCGACTCAGGAGGCTGAGGCAGGAGAATTGCCTGAACCCAGGAGGCGGAGGTTGCGGTGAGCCGAGATCACGCCACTGCACTCCAGCCTGGCCCCTGGCAACAGAGCGAGACTCTGTCTAAAAACAAACAAACAAACAGAAAACAATGAAATGATAGTGCTGTTGTGGAACAAAGACAAAGTCATCTTCCTCTTTTTAGGCAAAAGTAGTTAATATGCCTAGCATTATTTGTTTGGTAAACATTCAGAAAATTGACTTAGAATTGCTTATACTTATTTTGTGCTTCTTAGAAACTACTTAGAAACTTCCTTAGAAACTACTTGGAAAAATTCGAACTGCTAAGCAAAGAGATATTCTAGAAGATGGAACGAGAGGAAGAAAGAGAAGAAAATCAGTCCAAGATTGCTTTCTTGATGCCCTCAATAGCGGAAATAGCACCCATTAGCTCTAAGTTCCAAAAGCATGAGTACTGACCCAAATTCTAGGTACACATGGAGAAATGCGGTCGGCCTCCTTTCCTCAGGCCTTCTGGCCTCCTACGTTCCTGTTCTCTGGCTCTGCATACCTAGGGCTTGTTTATTTGGCACTAAACAATTTATCATTTTTCATTTCACTTCACTTTCCGTGTGATTTAAATTTTCCAAACCTGCAACGTTATCTTCAATAGATCATGTATCACCTTCTGCATTTAAGAAGGGTGTGCCATCTGCATGGGAGATGTTTTTTTAAACCCGGAGTCTTAGCAACAAATCAACCTGCTCATTCTGAGGACACTGCCAGAAAGGACTAAGAGTAAAGCCTGCTTGGTCCAGCTGTTAAAGTTGAGTACAAATAAACACAGGCTGGAAGTGGAAGACCTGCTTTGCTCTCTATTTTTCTTTCTGACTTGAACTTGGATTTTTCTTCCCAATCAAGGGTTGTTATGGCTCAGCCTGCTAATCTGAATTGAAAGCCTTCCAAGTATAAAGGAGTCCTTCTCAGGGTTAGAGAATCACGTCAAGCCCAGATACACTTTACTGGGACGTGTCTCCAATTACGATCAGGAGTCTTCTTTAGAATTCGCTGTCTTTCCTGTAGCCAAACCCTCTCGTTTAAGAATTTCCTCCCATCCATGCCTAGTTTCACACCCTCCCGGGGCTACATTCATTTGTAAAGGTACCAGCTCAGGGCAGAGGAAGAAATAAGGCGGGGGTGGGGGGGACAGACAGCCAGTGTGAATGGAAGCCAGGTGGGGGACACCTGTCTCTCTTCCCTACCCCCAAAACTGAGCATTACAGACAATAATCCCTCACGATTGTTTCTGTAGTATTGAACTGTGGTGGCAATGGCAGTCGTGACTTCATCGAAGAAGGAAAATAGCTGGCAAGGCCTGGTGGGTGTGCTCCTAATTTGTGGACAGATAGCTTTGTAGTTCACAATGGGTTCCGGCCGGCAGTGACTGGAGCCAGATGGGGAAAGAAAAAAAAAAAAAAAAGCCCTTCTGTTGGAAACATGGTTTCCTTCTTCCCACTGAAGTCAGTGTCGAAATTTGCTTTTGTGGGGGACCAAAGGGTTGAGTCCTACAGTTTAAGAAAAGGAACACCCATAATCACAAAGGCATTCTTCTTCCAGGCCAATCACACTTTTCTCTTGAATTCAGAATGCCTGCTGCCTTCCCTTGGCTGGTAAGTCTACAGAATGAACTTAGAACCTATGGATAAGATTTCTTAAGAATGCTAGCACTGGCCACGTGCAGTGGCTCACACCAGCGCTTTGGGAGGCCGATCACGAGGATAGCAGTTCAAAACCAGGCTGGCCAACATGGTGAAACCCTGTCTCTACTAGAAACACAAAAACTAGCTGGGCGTGGTGGCTTGTGCCCGTAATCCCAGATACTTGGGAGGCTGAGGCAGAAGAATTGCCTGAACTGGGACCAGGGAGGCGGAGGTTGCCGCACGCCGAGATCGTGCCACTGCACTCCAGCCTGGGCTATAGAGCAAGAGTCCATCTCAACAACAAACAAACAAAAATGCTAGCATCTCCAGCTCTCGAAAGATAATTCCTTTTTTTGAGAGAGAGAGAGAGACAGAGTGCAGCGGTGTGATCACAGCTCACTGCCTCAGCCTCAACCTCTTGGGCTCAAGTAATCCTCCTACCTCAGCCCCCGAGTAGCTGGGACTATAGGCACACACAGCGATGCAGGGCAATTTGCTTTTATTTTTTGTAGAGACAGGGTTTTGTCATGTTGCCCAGGCTGGTCTCTAACTCCTGGGTTCAAGCAGCCCTCCCACCTCAGCCTCCCAAAGTGCTGGGATACAGGCATGAGCCACTGTACCTGGCCAGAATTCCTTTATTTCCAAATACAAATTTGAGAATTCTTTCAGTTTGAGAAATCACCCTTGTGTCTATGTGAAACAAGATGATGCCTTTCTAAGACTTTCTGAAGTGAAAGGGGCAAGCGGGCGTATAGGGCCAGGCGGAGGCTGGGGAGGTGGCTGATGTGAAAGTTCCAGATACCAGGATGAAATCATTTCTGTCAAATGCAAACAAAACAGGGCCAGGAAGGAAAGGAGGCTCAAGCTTACATTCTGCGATAAACTATTTCCAAGGACTTTCTACAAGCTCTTCACATGTCTCCTGCTTTAATAAGGTTTATCATGAGACATTCTCTAGGACCGCAGAGATTCAAATAAAATGTTCCAGAACACTTGCCCAGTAGTGACATCTCCACCAATGAACTGACAACAATGAACTTGTTTCTAAGCAGCTGGCTTCTCTTTTTTTTTTTGAGATGGAGTTTCGCTCTTGTTACCCAGGCTGGAGTGCATTGGTGTGATCTCGGCTCACCACAACCTCTGCCTCCTGGGTTCAGGCAATTCTCCTGCCTCAGCCACCCGAGTAGCTGGGATTACAGGCACGCACCATCATGCCCAGCTAATTTTTGTATTTTTAGTAGAGACGAGGTTTCACCTTGTTGACCAGGATGGTCTTGATCTCTTGACCTCGTGATCCACCCGCCTTCAGGAAATCTATCCTTTCTTATTCTCAGCCCCGTGGCTTGGGAGGATTCACCCATCTGCTGCTCTAGGGTTGGACTGTGGTTGGCTTAAACCAATCAGCTTTTGCCATCTGCCTACTTACATCCTCCACTGATTCCCAGATAACCAATCAGATCCATCAAGATACAGGAGCCATTTGAGACCTCTGGGAAAGACAAGCTTCCTCCTCTTCCAGAGATGCTACCACGAAAGAGCTCGCTCTTCCTCCAGATGGTGTAGGGACATCTGAGGCCTGGGATTGCTGTAGACATTTTCTGCCACACATGGAGAGCCGGGAACTGCCTATGAAGAGGACAGGGATGGAAGATAGGGCAATGTGGCTTCTGAGGATGAAGCTGAGGCAGAGAGAAACTAGTGCCCTGGAGCTCTTGTTTAGACTGCCAGATCAAGCCTTACCCGAGGCCAGTATCTACCTGTGGAGATTTTATTGTGTAAGCCAAGAAACTTCCTTTGTTGTTTAAGCCAGATCAAATTGGCTTCTCTGCTGCTTATGGTAAAATAGCCCTAAATGATATAAGTCCCTTATTAAGAACATTCTATGGCTCCCCGCTGTCCATTAAAAAAAAAAAGTTTATGGACATAAACATGTCCTTGATGACGGTGACTCCTTCATAGTCATATACTGACCGAGATGTAGACATTAAGAAGGCACAGCTTTTTATATGTCAATCATACCTCAATAAAGTGACTTGCTTCTTTTTTTATTTTTTAAAGACAAGTTTAAATTCCTTAGCTTACCATCTGAGACCGTGCACAAGTGGAACGCAGCTGACCTTTTTATTCTCGTCAAACTCGTCTTTAGCTGTTCCCTCGGGCTTGCCCCTTTTCTCTGCTTATCCCTCCTTAAAGGTTATTACCCTTAAATTTTACATTTTCCATGATCTAAATTTCACATCATTCTCGATCTTTCCAAACTATACTTACCTCTCTTGATCTCTGTTTTTCCTCACATTCTTCTTGCAGTTATTATTTAAACTGCTGTCTTTTTTTTTTTTT
>NW_022437098.1:377474-379470 GCF_009761245.1 Sapajus apella | reverse complement strand
CAGGTCTTACAGCTTCTGATCAATGTCTAGCTCATAGCATCTAGAACGATGCCTTATACCTAATGGGTATTAGGAACACCTGCTGGGTGATTGGCAATAGTAGTGTTTTTATTATCAATGTCAACACAAATGGTTACATCTGAGTAAGGATAAGGACTCAGAGACTACCTAGACACATGCAAACAACACACCAGAGGGGTCTAACTGAATAGTTTTCACTTTCTTCACTGTAAGAAAGCCATCTCCATGAAAGAAACTTGGTGAGTGGACTGGAATCTAACTCTTCAAATCCCAGGGCCCATGGAAGCAAATGAGGTAAACTCATTTGACTAATATATCTGTATTGTGAAAGCACCCTGGAGCTTGCTTAATCATAAGCAGGAATCAAGAGGCCGTATGGTATAGCCCCGTGATTCAAGAGCTGCCTGTGGCCAAAAGGACTGCCAAGAAGCTGTGCAATTTGGTGGTCCCAATTCCCAGTTCTATGTAAAGCCTCTGAGTGACTGGCGAGTCAAGAGACAGAAGACCAAATCGCCCGCAGAGCAAGTTTGCAGAGCCGTCATGCCGTCATTTCCTGGTCACTCCCCGTCTCCCTTCCCTCTGGCTTCACGGAGTCTGTTTACAAAGAAAAGTGAATGATCATATTCTGCTTGGCCTGCAGTGTAGGTGTTACTGTAACTCTTTAAAGCTTTATACTCATAGGCAGGTGTTGAACAATGAGAACACATGGACACAGGGAGGGGAGCACTACACACTGGGGTCTGTTGGGGGGAAATAAGGGAGGGACAGCGTGGGGAGGGGAGTTGGGGAGAGATAGCATGGGGAGAAGTGCTAGATGTGGGTGATGGCGAGGAAGGCAGCAGATCACACTGTGTGCCTATGTAACAATCATGCATGTTCTCCACATGTACCCCAAAACCTAAAATGCAATAAAATTAAAAAAAAAAAAAAAAGCTTTATGACATTCAGTGGTATATGTCACCATTCCCTGGCATTCCTGCATGACCATGTCACAGTGGAAACAGGCTGTCCTTAGCATTTCACAGGCTGCACACTTAATGACATCGTTCTGAGATGAAGGCAGAGAGAAACCTAATTTGGCCCGCTGCGGCCACGATTGCCTTCATTAGTCTGGATTTTTAATGCAATAAAAGAAATAAAGGTAAAGGTGGCTGGCCAGGAAAATTAATATGCTTTTGGGTAAACTCGGTTACTGTGATTTTCTGTTAGGAGAAAACGTTGATAAGCTGCTGTTTTGCTCCCTGTCTTGAGAACACAAGAAGAAAGAAAGGTACACATAGACGTTTTTTAAAAGGCGTTAAGGTGAACTAACTGGTACCATCCACCATCTTGGCATCTTATTCTTGCCAGAAGCATAATCTCTTTCTCTCTGAATTGGTTCTTTCCCCTCCTTACTAAGAGCCTTATAATTTTATGAAACACACATACGTAATATGGAGCTGGACTGGCTCACCCTTCACTAGAGAGCTGCATTATCTACATTGGCCTCGCTTTTGAGCAATCTTTAAGCAAAGAAGCATTTGGGACATCGGTAGAAGAAGGGACATTTTCCCTGTGCGTGGGCTGTATTCTTCTGAGTAAATAGATGCTTTAAAAACAGCCAAGTCTCCATTTGGTGCATCTGAGTAGGAGCTTGATATTTGCACTGAGAAATATTGAATTCCTAGAACACCAAGAGGTGATTCAAGAATTTTCTTTCAAGCCAGTTAGATTTTAAATGAAAATTATTTACATATTCATGAGCAGATATATTTCTCTAGTATGTGATAAGCATGGAAAAAAAAGAGCATCAACCACCAAGTTTACCTTTTCTATGGGCATGTCTTGTGATACCCAAGAAACTTAGGTGATACGGTTTAAAAAAAAAAAAAGTTAGGCCGGGCGCGGTGGCTCAAGCCTGTAATCCCAGCACTTTGGGAGGCCGAGGAGGGTGGATCACAAGGTCAAGAGATCGAGACCATCCTGGTCAACATGG
>NW_022437098.1:360756-377374 GCF_009761245.1 Sapajus apella | reverse complement strand
TTCCTGCCTCAGCCTCCTGAGTAGCTGGGATTACAGGCACGCGCCACCATGCCCAGCTAATTTTTTGTAGTTTTAGTAGAGACGGGGTTTCACCATGTTGACCAGGATGGTCTCGATCTCTTGACCTTGTGATCCACCCGCCTCGGCCTCCCAAAGTGCTGGGATTACAGGCTTGAGCCACCGCGCCCAGCCAAGCCAGTTAGATTTTAAATGAAAATTATTTACATATTCATGAGCAGATATATTTCTCTAGTATGTGATAAGCATGGAAAAAAAAGAGCATCAACCACCAAGTTTACCTTTTCTATGGGCATGTCTTGTGATACCCAAGAAACTTAGGTGATACGGTTTAAAAAAAAAAAAAAGTTTCCATGTAAGTCCCTCGGGAGGAATGACTACCCCGATCTTTAACACCTGTAGAATTACAACGACCGTTGCCTTGATAAGGTCTCTGATATGTTGTGATCTATGAACTTAAATCACAGGCTGTAAGTTGTCAAATCACTTGCTAGTTAGGGGGTCTAGCCAGCACCAGCATTCACATCCGAAGCAACTTTATCGCTCTCTTCCTCATATAAGACAGACAGCAACTCTTACAACTTGTTAAAGGTATTTCTCTAGAAAAAAGGCAAGGCAATGTCTCTCCTCCCCTCCACCCTCACCTCCTTAAAGGCAATGAATGCTATCGATGAAAATGAAAGCACAGATGGAAAGACCTAACAGTGGGGTGGTGTTTATGCTCAGTCTTTGGAACGTCGAGGTTGCTATGGTTGTATGACCTTCAGCAAGCCACTCTGCTGATCTAAGCCTTGCTCTTTCCTTTCTTCCCTCATTCCTTCATTTCTTTATCCTCTCACATACTTAGTAAGTATTTATAGACCACCCACTGTGTGTCAGGCCCTGGCCTAGGGGCTCTGGATATTACAGTGAACTAAGCCAAGTCCCTGCCCTTATGCAGCTTATGTTCTGGTGAGCAGAGGGAGAAGGAAGACAGACAACGGGTAGTAGCATCTGGTCATTTGTAGTCAATGCACTGGGACAAATCAAGCAACCTGATTCTGATTTAATGGACGAGGCTTTATATTCCATTGTATTAAAATAAGGACTCTGTGCCTTTTAGTTAGCCTTTATAAATATTGCAAAGGGGCTAGGCGCAGTGGCTCACGCCTGTAATCCCAACACTTTGGGAGGCCGAGGCGGGTGGGTCATTTGAGGTCAGGAGTTCGAAATCAGTCTGGCCAACATGGCAAAACCCAGAATACAAAAATTACAAAAATTACCTGGATGTGGTGGTGGGCACCTGTAATCCCAGCTACTTGGGAGGCTGAGGCAGGAGAATCGCTTGAACCTGGGAGGCGGAGTTTGCAGCGAGCTGAGATTCCACCGCTGCACTCCAGCCTGGGCAACAGAGAGACACTCCGTGTAAAAAATAAAAATAAAGTAAAATAAAATATTGCAAAGGATTTATTCTGGTACATTTTTAGACTGTCATTCCATTTGACCTGGAGACAAAGGAGAGGATGAGGCAGGCCCGCCTCCACTTACTGAATGTTACCCCTGCAGAAGTCATTTAGCCTCTTCACCGCTCAAGGTGGCAAGAGTACTTTCCTGTCACCTAAGGAATCTAAGCACCACACTGCACCGCGGACAGAGAGCTATGGGATAATGGCTAATAAACCCTAAGCATTATGAAATACAGCAGCTGCAAAAGGTGATGCAGCTGCTGTCAGATTAAGGTGAAGTGATGTAGTGACCATAACTAATCAAGGGAAAAAGCATACAGTCATTTCTCCCCTGAGTTTCTTCGCAGCTTCTCAGGGGATCCAGAGTCAACTTAACATGGCACCATCAACAAGGAAATGGTGTTAGGTGCTTGCCTAACTATACACCTGAACCTGTAGATTTTTGACTGGTATTACTCCCTCTGCACTCATTCATTTCGTCTTTGTGCTCCCCCAGCAATGGGCACTGCCAGACCAAATCCACCAGTGAGAAGAAACTTCACCTCGGCCTGCACTTCTGCAGGAATTCTCTCAATCAATTTGGGCTCTGAACGAACAGTGCCTTTGCCTTGTGTTCTTTGGCACCCGCATTAATATTTAAAGACATATAAATGGTTGTCGTTAGTTGAAAATGAACAGATGATTGGTGAAATGAAACTGTGGATAGAAATATATCTTTCTCGATTCTCAATCTGTTTTGGATTGAAGACAAGAAAAGACCATATTAGCAAAAGAAAAATTGGCCTAAATGTGAGAACAGTTGGCTTTAAATATCTATATATACATAATTAAGTATTCACAGAATGGCATGAGTCCAGGAAAGCACTCAGTGGAGTTTTCCATTCCACTCCCCGCGTCTTGTTTGCAGAGCGTGTGCTTTTTGTATAAAGCACCACGCTCCCAAGTTAAGAAGCTTATCTGCGCTTTAGAGTAGCCTTTCTTTCAAGGTAAATAAAACAGTTAAATATGAGGCAAGCAGATTTTTGACTTGAAGGACAGATAAGTAGACTAATAAATACTAAGCTAACAGAAGCCTTTCCCCCTTAAAGCCCTTGCCCTTGTTAGGAATGACAGGCTTTTCCAAGCCCGGCACACCGACACAGCTAAAAGCTAATTGATGTTATAATTCCCCCAGTGTGGGAGTGAGGCTGGTAAAGAGACCAGGATCTGAACTCATGCAAGAGGTAGAATGATTATTTGTAGCTTCTGCTACAATTGTGCGATTTTTAAAATTCCTTTCCACCCGGCCAGGCCCTGTGGTCCACGCCTATAATCCTAGCACTTTGGGAGGCTGAGACGGGTGGATTGCCCGAGCTCAGGAGTTCGAGACCAGCTTGGGCGACACAGTGAAACCCTGTCTCTACTAAAATACAAAAAATTAGCTGGGCATGGTGGCATGTGCCTGTAGTCCCAGCTACTCGGGATACGGAGGCAGGAGAATTGCTAGAACCCAGAGGCAGAGGTTGCAGTGAGTGGAGATCGCGCCACTGCACTCCACCCTGGGCGACAGAGAGAGACTCGTCTCTGAAAAAAAAAAAGCCTTTTCCACCTAAAAAAGATATATGTCATGACACAGGAATAAAAAGCCTTTTCCACCTAAAAAAGATATAT
The DNA here is from genome assembly GCF_009761245.1 of Sapajus apella. Taxonomy (NCBI): domain Eukaryota; kingdom Metazoa; phylum Chordata; class Mammalia; order Primates; family Cebidae; genus Sapajus; species Sapajus apella. The sequence continues at coordinate 374,261 of NW_022437098.1, read as the reverse complement.
GTCATGACAAAGCATAAAATATATGTCATGACGTATATGTCATGACACAGAAAAAAATATGTCAACACAGCAATATTGTTGCTTGTGCAGTGCTGGTCCAAGCAACAATACGGATTAACCTCAGGGCCATGTTCGCAAAGGAGGCCAGACGTGAAAGGGGAGATGCTGGACGATTCTCCTTACATGGAGCTCAAGGGCAGGCAAAACTTGTCTATGGAGAGTTCGGAAGCGTGGCTGCCTCTGGGAGGAGAACTGACTGGAAAGGGACCTGAGGGAACCTTCTAGGATGATGCAAACGTCACATATCCTGATCTGGGTATGTGTCAAGGTAGGTACACGTATGTCGTTGAGCTGTACCTTATGATTTGCGCACTTTATGTAAGTTGTGTTTGAATTTATTTATTTATTTTTTATTGAGACGGAGTTTCACTCTGTCGCCCAGGCTGGAGTGCAGTGGCTCAATCTAGACTCACTGCCACCTCCACCTCCTGGGTTGAAGCGATTCTTGTGCCTCACCCTCTCGAGTAACTGGGACTACAGGTGTGCACCACCATGCCCTGCTAATGTTTGTATTTTTTAGTAGAGATACAGTTTCACCATGTTGGCCAGGCTGGTCTCAAACTCCTGACCTCAAGTGATCCGCCCACCTCAGCCTCCCAAAGTGCTAGGGAGTGCTACCGAGCCCGGCCTCAATTTTTTTAAAAAGACATCACATTTAGGAGCCGGTGGAGGACACATTACAATGATTGCTGTATTTATAACATTTGTCAGTCAACAAAAGACTTAAATGTAATTAATTATGTCTTTATTCTTGCAAGCATCCTTGAGATTAAATGAGGAAAGTGAGGCTCACTGGAATTCAGGATACTGAGGCTGTTCCTCCCCCTGCATTCCAGCAGTCCAGAAACACCAGCGTGCCTCCCTAGCAGCGATTCTCAAGGGGGAGCTGCTGGCATTTGGTCAGGACACGTCTCCATTGCTCGGATCTATTCTACAAACTGCAGAGCATGTGCCGTCGCTGGCAAATGCCCTTCCCCGAGGACCAACGGGCAGCCAGAAACACCTTCACACATTTTAGATGCCCCCAAGAGGGCACCAGACCCTGGCTGAGAACTTTGTGTTTACTGCATTCCTAGATACAGGGGTTCGAGCCCCAGTTAATTTTTAACTCACAGGGAAGCCGGAGCTCCGGTGAGAGATATCTTTGGGCACTGACGCAGAATGGAATGTGGGCCGAGATCCTCTGGTTGAGCCACCTGTCCTGTTTTGGCTTGAGGCCCACACACAATTCCCTTCACTTTATCCATTAGTTCAGCATCCAGTGCCTATAGGTGTGGTTCTGGGGTGGCGCTGAGCTCACTGTGTGTTCCCTGGAGGTCCAGGGCTGTAAACACATTTCTTTCCTCTGTTGTTCCTCCAGGACCAAGGATCTGGAGCTCCCCTTGCCCTCGGATCAGGTTGGCCACAGTCCCCACCTCCGCCGTATGCCCTGGGGAGTGGAGCCTCCATTGTTGGTGGATCTCCCCCAGAGCCTTCCGCTCTAGGTTGGGCATACAAGAATGGACCGAGTAAGGGCTTGAGCCCAGCTCTCCTCACCTCAAATTTTGCTCTCAATCTACTACACCACGGGTGGCAAATCACAGCCCGTCGTCCAAATCTGGTTCACTGCCTGCTGGCTCTAGGATGTTTTTTAAATATTCAAATGGTTACATTTGTGTCTATACAAAATATCCTCAATTTTGCTTTTTGGCCCACAAAGCCTAAAATATTTACTATCTGGTTCTTTACAGAGAAATTTTCCACTTGGTTTATCCCAGCTTATAACTGGTAGAACTCTGACAAGGCTCACCAACAAAAGCTTCCCTGTTTGGAGCAACTGGGACTTTTTTTTTATACTGCAAGAACAAGACAAGGAGCAAGAAAGACATTAGGTTTATTATGATATCAGCCAAGCCTGTTACGGAACAAGGAGAGATACGTGAGGGCATAGAAACAATGGGTCACATATAAGGTCCCATCATTTAAGTTAAATAGTTGCATTCGATCCTCTCTCCACCTGACACCCCTTAGCCCTGTGACAGCTTGGTGACCAGCTCCCACAATGAGCTCGTTGACATGAAGAAAATCCCTCAAAAATGACAGGAGAACATTAATGTAAAAATTTAGCAATTTACTGAACTGTTCATATTTTTGCCTTGGAGTTCTTAGGGCCACACATAATTCATTCATCCATCATCAGACATGAGGATACAGAAGTAAGGGAAAGAAGAATTCCTTCTCTGGAGGAACTTACTGACAAGGAAATCAACGTGTTCCATGCTGCAGAGGCAGGGGCAGGGTGGAGGTGCGTGACCTCACTGGAATGAAGAAGGTGAAATCCAACCGAGGTCTCCAAGGATGAGCTCCGCTGCAGGTAAACAAGGACCAGGTGGAAGTGTATTCTAGGCAGAGGAGAGGATGAACATCTATTTGTGTATTGTTTTTTTACTTTGCATATAATAAATAAATTAACTAAAGGCATGGGAGCAAGATAGAGCATGGGGTGTTAGAAAAACAAAAGAGAATCTGGCATGTCAGGCATCAAAGGTGAATGTGAGGGCATGAGATGACTCTAGACACAGAGCAGGAGCCAGATCCTGAAGTCTCTGGCAGGCAAGTGTCTTAGGTTGGGTTCCCCTAGCAGCAGACCCTGGCGTATGTGATGTGCTTGAAGGATGGCCGCAGTTCTTTGCTCTTTTTCCCATTTCAGGGTGCTGTCTTATTCGTGACCCTTTGAATCTGGGTTGGACTTAGTGACCTGCTCAGCCAACAGATCTGTAGAAGTAACATCCTGGGACTTCTGAGACTAACTTACAAGAAGTCTTGCTGCTTCTACCTGGGTGTCTTGGAACACCTTGACTCTGGTAGCTTTGAGCCACCATGGAAGAACTCTGATGATCTAAACTGGCCAAGTTGGAGACATTATATCCAGGCTCTCTGGGCCATGGTCCCAGCCAGTTCCAGCCTTTTAGTCATCTCTGCGAGCCTGCCACAGTGCCAGACAAAGTACCAGCTGTTGTGGAGGCCCTCAACTTGCCTAGCTGTCAATTGGATACCACATGGGACAGAAGAATTGCCCAGCTGAGCCCTGCCCAAGTTTCTGACCCAGAAAATGTCAGAAAATGAAAATGGAGGTTTTGGCACTAATTTTTGAGAATGTTGTTATGCACAGCAATAGATAACTGTGTTAGTTTTCTAAGGTCCCTGTAACAAAGTACTATAAACTGGGAGGCTTAAAACAACAGAAATGTATTCCTTCCCAGTTCTGGAGGACAGAAGCCTGAAACCAAGGTGTCAGCAGGGCCATACCCCCTCTGAAGGCTCAGGGTACCCTGTGCCATGCCTTTCTCTTGGCTTTCCATGTTACTGAGAATCCTCAGCATCCCTTGGTTGGAGAGGCGGCACTCCAGTCTATTCGGTTGCAACCTGCTCTCTGCTCTCCCTGTGGTCTCTGCGTTCACACGGCATTCTCCTCCTCATGTGTGCTCTCTCTACTCTTATAAGAACACTAAGCATAATGGATCAGGGCGCACCCCTCATCTTAGTTATATCCATGAAGTAGATTTGATTATATCCATAAAAACCCTATTTCCACATAAGGTCATGTTCACAGGTACCAGGGATTAGAACTTCAACTTTTTAGAGGACACAACTCAACCCACGACAATAGCCAAAACACAAAGATTTGAGTACAAGTTGTTTCTTTGAGGGATGATTCTAGGAAGCTCCAGTGGGGACTGTTGGGGGGGGGTGGGAGGTGGAATGTAAGACGGTCAGAATAATGTGCACGGTAGCCCTGTGGGCACTGGGAGTCAATGCCACCGGGAAAAGTCTAGCAGACAGTATAGAAAACACCTCAAGGTGATTCTCTCTGCACTTCCCCCTCCCTAGAGGTTGAGCAAGATGGAGAATTGATCCTTCTGTTCCCATCTCTCATGGGCTGAGGGCTGCTCCGTGGGAGCATTACCTTCCTGGCACTTAAGGCCCATTGTCCAAAACTAAGAGCAATCCCTCAAGTGAAGAGCAGCGGATGCTTGCAGCAGGGCCCTGCGGGCATCATCTGGAATAGCAGGTGCTGAGGGGCATGGGTGGGGGGCTGACAGTCTTGCTATCCCCATGCTAGGGAGCTTGAATTGTATTCTGAAGGTTCTGGGGGCTGGAAGGAATCTAAATACTTAATGCAGCAGAGTGGTGAAGTCAGGTTTGAATTCTAAATCACCGAGGTGGGAGTTGAAGGCGGGGCAGACTCTCCAGTTAGGAAGCTACACCTGTAGACCAGGGGCGGAATCAAATGCACAAGACTCAGTGTTAAATTATTTTGGAGTTTCTGCCATGTAAACCCACTCAGTCTCCTCAAAGACCTTAGTAAAGTCTGCTACACGCATAGGCCTCAAGTGACTTTTTTGGGAGGAAAGTTGAATAAGGGTGCAAATCCCACATCTGGGTTGACACATGGACCACGAACAGCACGTAGAGGACCTGAAATGATACGGAAATGGAATTCAGTGGAAGCAGAAGGGACAACCCTGATGATACAGCGCTGTGAGAATTGTAGACAATTGGGGAAATGCTTTGGAATTAACACAGTCACGTATCAGGCCCGTCACTTACATGATACGGTACATTCATATGGCACTTTATAATTCACAAAGCATTTTCCCTAACAGTATGTCGTTTTTACCTTCACCCTGTACAGCAGAGAGTTTAGGGAGTTTACCCGAGATCATGAAAATGCGAGAGCCAGAGCTGAACTTTGGCTCTTTGGACTAGAAGTCAAATATATTACTCCCTTACTGCTAGCTTTTGCAGATTCAATATTTGGGCTTTCAGCTATTTGAGAAGCCCAAGCCATGCAGTCATTTGATACTTCCGCCTCTGTACAGAAGAGAATCCCCTGTTCTGGAAGCCTGGTCTGCAGGAGGGAGTCCCTGGGCTAGGGAGTGGGCTGAGACGCTTACTCAGCAGCCACAGTGCAGCTCAGTTTTGTTGTGCTCTGCTGCGGTACATGATGAAAAATTTATATCCTGGGAAGGTCTTTGGACCTATCTATGCAAAGGGCAAAGGGCAAAGGGCAAACGCTTTTCTAATATGTTTCCAGGAGGAGAACTACTGGTGCTTTTAAAGGATAGAATTATTCCAATTTCTCATGTCATAGTTGGTTCCTCCATGGTTAAAAGCAGAATGGAGCCCAAGTCTGGATTTGGAAAGTTTGAAAAGGTCTATTTCCACCATCCTTCTTCATTTTAAGCTGTTGCCATGACATGTTACCCAAAGTGGCCCGACTCTTTTCCCAAGAGATTGCTCTTCTGGGAAAAAATGCAGTGATATTCAAGTCAGAACTGGAGCATGCCACAAAGGACTTGTAACTGCTTCTTTTGGTTGAGGGGAGGTGTTTGTAGTTCTGGTTATAATCGGAGCGAAAATATTTTACAGGGACCCTAATTCAAATGAGGGAGAAATGCACTTAAAGTTTTTAATACATGTGCTTATGAGTCAAGTTTATGGGATGGGAAATCTATCTACTTATTAATCCAAAAGATCATCCACAAATAGAACGCAGGGTGACTGTTGAATGAAATTGAATTACTTGCCCAGATCTATTATAACCGCTTTCTCCTCCATTCTGTGTGAGGCTTCGGTATGCCTGAAGTATGCCCCAAAGGCACATCTGTGGAAAATTCACATTAAATCTTCTATTTCTGGTGAAACTAAGTGGGATTTGGGGTGGTTTCTTTGCTTTTTTTTTTTTTTTTCATACTGTTAAGTATCTCCTGATTTTTAAATCATGACTATGTATTAAATTCCAAAAACAAGTGTGTGCATTTAGAATTAAATAACCCATAACGAGGGAGCACTGTCAACGATACTAGAACACAAAAGAGAAAATGCCAAAGGTTTAACTTGGTTGTACGTAAAAGCCACTGTCATCTCAGTCACCTGAGAAATCGGCAACCTTTAAGACTGTTCTCACCCTAGGATATCGTTAGGAGTGTCACATATACACAGTGGATTCATTTTAAGTCATGTTTTATTCAATTCCTCACTTATACTTACTTTGTGCTGTATCTGCTTTTGCCTGAAGAAGCAATACTGCAGGCTTAGGATTTAAAAAAATTTTTTTCAGGAGATGCTGACTGTTGCAGTCAGCAAGGAACTGCCTTTTGTTCCTCACTCTGTGAAGAGCTTTATTATTTTATAATTGCATAATGAGTTCTGGGAGCATTCTCTTTAAAAGGATAGATGTTGTATTGTAATAATAATGTTATTAAAATTTGATAAACTGAAAACAATCATTTGTGGTTCTTTCAGTACTTAGGGCTCCTTCAAGATGGTACTTACAGTTTTCCTGAAGTGCATTATTTATGACCATAAAGCAAAAATAAAGGATTATGAGTTATTAAAAGAAATGTTACCCAGTACAATACAAACAGCGCAATTGCTGATGACTTTTCCTGAGCTTCACCTTCTTATCTAGCCCCATAGTTTAGTGGAAAGAGAATGGACTTTGGAGTCTGTCAGATTTGGGTTCAAAATCTTTCCCTACACCATTTTCCAGCACAATGATGGCTGCCGGATGTTTCCCCATTTTGAAGCTCAGGCTACTTATCTGTAACTTGGGACTGATCTGTTTTAGAGCCAAATAATATTGCCATTGCTCAACCATCTTTGACTTATGAAAGTGGCAGTTCTATGTGAATGAGCCTGGTGTGTACTGCACAGCTGGGCAGGGAATTGAACGTCACTAAACATGAAGCACTTGGCTGGGTGGCTGCAACACTGTCAGTGCGCAAGGGATGTTAATTCTACTAATGCTGCCTTTTAACTGGTTGGACCTTGAGAGCATTTATTGAAGGGTCTACCTCTGTGTCTTTCCACTCATACCTTCTCTGAGCTTCTGGTCCCTCTCAGCCTTTATTTTTATTATTATTTTTAATTGTTTTAATTTTAATAGTGACAGGGGAATATCTATTGTTCAGGCTGGTCTTGAACTCCTGGCCTCAGGCAATCCTCCCACCTCGGCCTCCCAAAGTGCTGGGATGATGGGCGTGAGCCACTTCACCCAGCCAGCCTTTATTTTTAAATCTTCCTGGTATGAGCGCTCTTAAGGCAGAACCTTAATCATCGTCTTGAACCACTCTTTTTAAACCTATGATCAGTTTTATCCCAAAACCAAAATGACAAGCTACAGGATCAGGGAAAAAAAAAAAAAGCAACGTTAGGCTGGGCGCGTGGCTCTTGCCTGTAATCCTAGCACTTTGGGAGGTCAAGATGGGCAGATCACTTGAGGTCAGGAGTTCGAGATGAGCCTGGCCAATGTGGTGAAATTCCATCTCTACTAAAAATACAAAAATTAGCCGGGCGTGGTGGCACATGCCTGTAGTCCCAGCTACTCAGGAGGCTGAGGCAGGAGAATCACTTCAACCTGGGGGCGGAGGTTGTAGTGAGCCGAGATGGCGCCACTGCACTCCAGCCTGGGCAACAAAGTGAGACTTTGTCTCAAAAAAAAAAAAAAAAAAAAAAAAAAACACAAAGTAAAAGGAAGAAAGAAAAAACAATGTTAGGCTGGCACAAGTCACTACAGAGTCAACTTCAGAATCTGTAGCATGTAGAAGATGTAGGCACCTTGGCAAAATCTGAAGCCAGTAAGTCCTACCACGTGCTCTCAGTGAGAACCAGGACCTGTGTAAAATGCAGCTGACATTACTTTGAGGTCAACAGAGCAATGGGGATGAGCCTCCGTGCGAGCCAGGAGCTGGCTGCCAGTCCTCACCCGTTCCCCTCTGCATCATGTCCACGTGGGGCTAGAGGGAGGCATCACCTCCAGCTCCTCCTGTCTCAGCCTGTCGGGGAGAGAAGCTAAGTGAGAGCGCCGACCCAGGAGGGGAGACCCGCCTTTCATTCCCCATGGGCTCCTCTGCAGCCATGCGGGCAGGAGGGGCCTTCTGCTTCTTCACCCGGAGAGTGCTGGGACTTACAGAATCTCTTCGCCTCTTCCAGCACCAACTTCTTTGGTTCTGTAATTCTGTGTTCTTTGATGTTGATTAACTCTTGATTGAATTGTGTGGATTTTGATTGGCTTAAGATGTGGGTAAGGATCTGGGACCTCCTCCCCAGATGCCTGGGTTTTACAGTTCATAATGGTGACTGTGTGTTTTGCTGGAATGATGGGCCACCTTCCTCACAGCTGTTCTGGAAGGTGTTAAGTAGGCGCACACAAACACACTTCACCAACTCAGTTAAGAAGATGGGAAGGGACGGGCACTGCCAGCCTTCACCTATTCATTCAACACAATCGCCACGTTCCTGTTACTTGCCAGCCACTGTTCTTAGGACACATTAACGTTAACAGAACCCCTGCTTTTTACATGTAGGGGGTGGAGAGAAAGATGGACAGTAAGCAAGAAATAAACCTATAGGGGGCCAGGTGCGGTGGCTCAAGCCTGTAATCCCAGCACTTTGGGAGGCTGAGGCGGGTGGATCACGAGGTCAAGAGATCGAGACCATCCTGGTCAACATGGTGAAACCCCGTCTCTACTAAAAAAAAAATGCAAAAAATCAGCTGGGCATGGTGGCGCGTGCCTGTAATCCCAGCTACTCAGGAGGCTGAGGCAGGAGAATTGCCTGAACCCAGGAGGCGGAGGTTGCGGTGAGCCGAGATTGCGCCATTGCACTCCAGCCTGGGTAACATGAGTGAAACTCCATCTCAAAAAAAAAAAAAAAAAAAAGAAATAAACCAATAGGGAAAATAAACCTGGGTAGGGACCGCAAGGCCAGTAGTGACCAAAAACAAGCACTTCTTGTGACATTCTGAAGAGAAGTCCTGCCGTTTGTAAGCTTCTCTTTTGGCCTTCGAGGGAACCCTGCGTGCCACGTTGATCCCACTGTCCATTCAGTAGCCACCAGCTTCTGGTGGCAGTGAGCGGGGTATGTAGACACTATATGGCGGAAAAGACTCACTCGTGCAAGTTACACACGCACTGAAAATGGCATGATCTGTAAGATGGTTACCTGTGGGTACATCTAGACACGAACACACACACATGCACACGCGCGTGCACACACACACACACAAACAGCATTTTCTAATTTTGTGAAATGCTATACTTAACTTTGCATTAAAAAGTCACCTAAGGGCTGGGCGTGGTAGCTTACACCTATAATCTCAGCACTTTGGGAGGCTGAGTCAGGCAGATAACGAGGACAGGAGTTCGAGCCCAGCCTGGCCAACATGGTGAAATCCTGTCTCTGCAAAAAATACAAAAATTAGCAGGGCGTGGCAGCAGGTGCCTATAATCCCAGATACTTGGGAGGCTAAGGCATGAGAATTGCTTGAACCCAGGAGGCAGAGGTTGCAGTGAGCCAAGATCTTACCACTGCACTCCACCCTGGGCGACAGAGCAAGACTCCGTCTTGAGGGTGGGCGGGGGAAGTCACCTAGGAAGTTCCAAGACTTACAGAAGGCCTCGAAAGCAACACATTCTCTTAGATTTGTTGCAGCCCAGTGGTTCTCAAAGTGTCCTTCATGGACCAGCAGCATCAGCATCACCTGGGAATTTGTTAGGGCTGCAAATGCTCTGGCCCCTCCCGAGACCTACTGAATCAGAAACAGTGGGGTGGGGCCCAGCAATCCATGTTTTAAGAAGCCCTCCATGTGACCCTGATCATGTTTGAGAATCACTGCTAGATCATACAAAAGATATTTAATGATACAAATACTATCTTATAATTTTAATAGTCATTTTCTCATTTGAGCTGTGTTAAACAGTGCAGAATCAGCAACAGATATTATGCCCATGGGAAAAAAGAAAGAAAGAAAAAACCAGAGGGTTAAGTGAGTATCCCTGAATCCCGTAGCTAGTAAGCATTAAATAAATGATCCTGGTATTCTGTTTCATTGCTCCTTTTCAACTTTCTCCATTGAATTCTTTCTCAGCCCTTCCTTCTTTTATCCGCAATACTGAGCTGGCTGCCTTAAACCCTTAGATAAGTAAAAGACAGAATATAGAGATTAGAGTGGATACCTTGAAATATTGGTGACAAACATCTCCAGTGTCTGAATTGGAACTTTCTTCAAATGAAGAGCTTAAAGTTGTAGTTTAATGTTTTTCTCTTTCACAAAAAGAAAGGACCACACAGAGCTGGAATACTCACTCCCAGCGGCCTCTCAGGGCAGCGGGTGGCCTGGCTGCCGACTCAGGGATCATTCACGAAGGCCCGGGGCACAGGGCCTTCTGGTTACACCAGGTCCACGGGCGGGGGCTCAGTGGCACTATGTGGATGGTGTGGTTTTGTGATCCACACTGCCATCTTCTGGGGAGTCTCATCAGAGACCGCAGTTCGGTTCCATTTTTAGTGTCAAAGGTTCACATCAAAGCTGGGGGGGAGGGCACGTCTCATTTCAACTGGACCTATTATGACCGCTGGTGATGATGAAGATGATGGTGATGGTGACGAGGAGGAGGAGGACGATGGTGGCTGTGGAGATAAAAAACAGGATTCTGGAGCTTACAGCGGTTCTCACTCTTCTAAAGGCACATCCCATGAAGAGTACAGCTGATCAAACAGCAAAAGAAAATATGCAAGAGAATAGCTACTATTTTTAAAAGGTGGAAGTGGACAGAATGGCCTTCAGGGGCAGGTGAAGAAAACTGAAAAATATATACTCTACAGCGATGGGTTCTGGAATGTGGAATCATGAGCACTTAGTGAATTCTTTGTTTTCCAAAGTTTCTACACTAAGCACCTTGCAGCATGGTGGTAGCTTCCAATGGCAGGATGGGTGAGTTTCCTGTGAGTTTCCCATGTTGCCTTAGCAAAGTAAGAAACAACTCAGACAATAATTTGATTCCAGACTTCCAGCCTGGAGAACACTGAAACAATACATTTTAGTTACATTCCAGCCACCCAGCTTGCAACAGAAATGTAGTGTTTCACAGTGGGAGAAGCTACAAGGCTGTAATCTGGTTGTTGACAGGGCCTGTTCCGCCTTTCTGTCTTAGCTCCTGGTGTTACCAGCCTCCTCCTCATTCCAATAACTGCCTCCTCCGTCATTAGGGGACGTTCTTCTTGTGTGTCTGTCTCTTCTCCTCTCGTAAGGACACCAGGTGGATCGGATTAGGGGGCCTCCCTCCTCCGGTAATGACCTCACTCTACTTATATTTGTGATGATCCTATTTCCAAATAAGGTCACATTCTGAGGTTCTAGGAAGCACATGGGTTTTAGGGGAACACTCTCCAGTACATGGGCTTTGGGTTCCCACCTTGGTTTAGCTGTTAATTAGCTGTTCAATCTTGAAGCAGCTATTGGCTCCTTCTAAGCATCCATTTTTAATTTTTTCATCTGTTAATGTAAAGGAGTTAGCATGTGCCTGGCACAGAGTACCCTCAGCAAAAGACAGTTTTTTTTTTTTTTTTTTTTTTTTTTTTGCTTTCACTACCAGAAAAAAAAAAGTTTTAATAAATTAAAAGAGAGAGAAAAAAAGATCATACAGTCCCTGGACCGAAACAGGGCATTCAAATAAAGAGAGCTTGGGAAGCACAGTTTCTACGTGACATTCTTTTCCCTCTCACGTTACATTTGGCCTCTAATTTAGCTCAGGAGACACTGGGTTGTAGTTAACCAGTTGTTTCTGATGAGGTAGATAGCAATTGGGTCCATTTCAGTCTCCAGGAGAGGCTCGGAAGAGATACACAGCTTTAGAACCAGGCCGGGCGCGGTGGCTCACACCTGTAATCCCAGCACTTTGGGAGACCGAGGCGGGTGGATCATGAGGTCAAGAGATCAAGACCATCCTGGCCAACATGGTGAAACCCCGTCTCTACTAAAAATACAAAAAAATTAGCCGGGCGTGGTGGTGCGTGCCTGAAGTCCCAGCTACTCGGGAGGCTGAGGCAGGACAGTTGCTTAAAACCAGAAAACGGAAGTTGCAGTGAGCTGGGATCGCGCCACTGCACTCCAGCCTGGTGATACAAGGAGACTCTGCCTCAAAAAAAAAAAAAAGAACCTAAAACTCCTGCTGTCTGCCACTTTTTCCACCTCCCTCACCCTGCACTAGGCAAGTCTGTGTTTCCAGATCCTGGTTTGTTCTGACTCGATCCCAGGTGTCTCCAAGGCCTTTTGTGTTAGCAGAAGGGGGTGTACGATCCAGCCTCCTCATCAACCCGATTGAACTTCTCTTCCTTAAGTTTGAGTATTGTGGATTTAGAGATATGTTATTTGAGAAGGCTATGATATTAACATATTAGAAACCATAAATACTTGGGGATGAATTACTTTTCCAGTAATTAGAGCCCTAAGAGGGCAGGACTTTCCAAAGAGAAAAAAGGAAGTTGAAGAAAGTTCCAGAGACTGACATGTGGCAGCACATGTTTTCACCTGGGAAAGGTGGTAATGGGGTAACTGAGATCCCCTGAGCAGTAACTCACTTGCCACTTGAGAAAAAAGCCTGAAGGCAACAACTGTGGTATTTACATGTGCCCAGTATACCAGGCGTCCCCTAAAAATGTCCATGTGACGTTGTGTATATCTGTGTTTACAGAATGTGTAAATAAATAGGAGCAGAATATGAAACACATGTGCCTGTGTTTATAAAATATGCATCCACTTACACTAATGAAATTATTTCCATCTGAGAACAAATGGTCATTATCTGTGGAGGTGCTATGAATTAGAGAGATTACTGGGATTTTTGTCCTGGAGAAACTGAGTCACTAATGCTTTTACCATAAAAGGCAGGAAACTTGACTTATGTCAGCACTGAAAACTTTATTGCTTAAGGAGCATATAAGTTGGAAAGAAAGTTACCATCTGAAATTTTTTCACAACAGAGGAACTTTCAAACTTCATTTCCATTGCCTGTTGGAATTGACATCTCATGTTTTCGTGTATCCATTTTTAGCAAAGTTTTCCAACCCTACCAATAAATTGGTGTGCATAAAAATCTCTGCAGAGCGTGTTTAAAATGTGTATTTCTGAGCTCCACCACCAAAGAGTCTAAGGAAGCAAGCCTTAGTGAATGCCAGGAACCTGCATTTTTCTCGAACGTCCTAGGGGATCTAGGGGAACTGAGGGCTAGAATTTGAACACTGCTCTAATATCAGTGATGGCTTAGAAGACATTGTCTTTTTTTAAAGAATGGGGGCTGCGATAGCGCAGGGGTATTTAGAGAAGGACATACAAACAAAATGGAACAGAAGTCTGTCTACTCAGTGCAATTCAGCTCCACTGGGTGGTTAGCAGGAGTTAACATTTTAGAGTTTCAACCAGCTACACTATTGGTCTGCAGAGGCTACCACAAAATGAGTTCAGCTGCTTGTAAGGCCAAGGCCCACCCTTGGTGAAATAAGGCTTTATCTTTAAATCATGGGTTGTGACTTCATGATACAAACTTAAGGGGTCTTGACCATCATTTTTAAAAACAACAACAACAAAAAGTAACTATAAATGTGTAAAATGTTGCAAAAAT
>NW_022437098.1:354034-355756 GCF_009761245.1 Sapajus apella | reverse complement strand
AACAAACAAAACCTGTAACATTCTTTTAAAACATAGGGATGAATCTTCATGACTTTGTTTTTAATGGATTCTTAGATATGGCACCAAGAACTAAGCAATAAAAGAATAAATAAATTGGACTGAATCAAAATGTAAAACTTTTGAACATCAAAGGACATTATGAAGAAAATGACTGCCGGGCGCAGTGGCTCAAGTCTGTAATCCCAGCACTTTGGGAGGCCGAGGCGGGTGGATCACGAGATCAAGAGATCGAAACCATCCTGGTCAACATGGTGAAACCCTGTCTCTACTAAAAATACAAAACATTAGCTGGGCATGGTGGTGCGTGCCTGTAATCCCAGCTACTCAGGAGGCTGAGGCAGGAGAATTGCCTGAACCCAGGAGGCGGAGGTTGCGGTGAGCCGAGATCGCACCATTGCACTCCAGCCTGGGTAACAAGAGCGAACCTCCGTCTCAAAAAAAAAAAAAAAGAAAATAATGTGACAGTTAAATACAGTAGTGAAAAGTCTGTTCTAAGGCAGCCTGTGATTCTGGATTAATGAATGAAAAAGATAGCCGAGGGCTCCAATCAATGGGGGTGTAAACCCCCGTTGATTTTGAAAAGGGTGAAATGGGTTTGGCTAGAGAGAAGGGTCTGAGGGAAGCAGACAGCCTAGGCCAAGGGGATGTTACGGGTAAATATAGAGACGGAAAATATGCATGCCATAGTCCAGGGGCAGAGCTGGAAATAGTAACAAGTGTTTATTGAGCATCTACTGTCCATTTGGTTATGCTAAGCCCTTCAACATTATTGTCTCATTTAATCCTCACAACATCCCCACAAAAAAGGCATTCCTTCACCCAGGCTGGAGTGCAACGGCATGATCTCAGCTCACTGCAACCCCCGCCTCCCGGGTTCAAGTGATTCTCTTACTTGAGCCACCCGAGTAGCTGGGATTACAGGTGCCCGCCATCACGCCAGGCTAATTTTTGTATTTTTAGTAGAGATGGGGTTTCACCATGTTGGTCAGGCTGGTCTCAAACTCCTGACCTCAGGTGATCCACCCGCCTCGGCCTCCCAAAGTGCTGGGATTACAGGTGTGAGCCACCATGCCTGGCCAAAAGAGGCATTCTTATCCTCCCAGTTTACAGAGTAGCAAATGAGTGACTAATCCAAGGTCAGAGCAAAGCAGGGATTTGAACTCAGGATGAGGGTTCAGGTCAGACTATCAGAAGCCTGACTGGCTAAGCTTGTGTGGGGTAACCCATGAGGCAGAAAGAATACAGACAAATGAGTCTCAGTTCTCAGCGTCATTGGGGAGAAAGCCAGCAGCGGTGGGCAGGATGGATGGGTGCAGAGATGCAGGGCCAGGCGCTGGTGGTGAAAGCTGGGATCAGTGCTTCTCAGGACGTGGCTCCAGCACCAGCAGCATCAGCATCAGCCTTACCTGGGAACTTGCTAGAAATGCAGATTCTCAAGCTGCACCCCAGGCCTGGTGATTCAGACACTCTGGGGGTGGGGCCCAGCAGGCTGCCTGTCAACAGCCCCTCCAGGTGACGCAGGTGATGCTAGAGTCTGAGGACCCTGCAGTGAAGGTTAAGGCACAATCAGAAAGGGCCACCCCGGGAGATGCTACAAAGGAAGAATTTGCAGAAGACCCTTTCTGTGGTCAGCTTCTACCTGCTCTGTCCTGTCTCGTGGTCTGTGCCTTGGTGACTGATTGGCTATCTGGGACTAGAAGC
>NW_022437098.1:301249-353934 GCF_009761245.1 Sapajus apella | reverse complement strand
CCATGCCCAGCTAATGTTTTTGTATTTTTAGTAGAGACGGGGTTTCACCATGTTGACCAGGATGGTCTCGATCTCTTGACCTCGTGATCCACCCGCCTCAGCCTCCCAAAGTGCTGGGATTACAGGCTTGAGCCACCGCGCCCGGCCCCCTCCTGAGTCTTGTAGGAGTGAAATAAGATCACATGAAAATACATCCTGAACTGTAAAAAGCTATGAAAATATAGGCTGTCAGTAGTAGTGACAGACACAGAAAGGTAGAGAGGCTCTGATCGTGATTTGATTTTACTAAGTATGTAAAGTATGTACAGGGTCCTCATAAGTGGGTGTCAAACAATGAGAACACACAAACACAGGGAGGGAAACATCACATACCAGGGCCTAGGGGGTGTGGGTTAGGGGAGGAATAGCAGGGGGAGGGGGGATTGGGAAGGGATAGCGTTAGGAGAAATACCTAATGTAGATGACGGGGAGATGGATGCAGCAAACCACCACCATGGCACACGTATACCTATGTAGCAAACCTGCATGCTCTGCACATGTACCCCAGAACTTAAAGTATAATAAATAAATTTAAAAAAAATTAATGCATTTTCTTATGATGCTTGCACCTATCTTAAGACCAAAAAAAAAAAAAAAAAAAAAGACCACAGTATGCATAAAAAGCGATGGTGGAGTAGCTTACTCTGAATGCCCTTGTGCGAAGTTAAAGATATCAGTCTGACCCTAAGGTCAGATATTGAAATACAGATTTAGGAATCATTGGGAGAGAGATGAATAAGAATAGGGTTGCTGGGCACGGTGGCTCACACCTGTGATCCCAGCACTTTGGGAGGCTGAGGTGGGTGGATCACCTGAGGTCGGGAGTTCGAGACCAGCCTGACCAACATGGAGAAACTCTGTCTCTACTAAAAATACAAAATTAGCTGGGCGTGGTGGCACATGCCTGTAATACCAGCTACTCAGGAAGCTGAGGCAGGAGAATCGCTTGAACCCAGGAGGCGGAGGTTGCGGTGAGCCAAGATGGGTTCATTGCACTCCAGCCTGGGCAACAGGAGCAAAATTCCATCTCAAAAAAAAAAAAGAAGAAGAAGAAGAAAAAAAAAAGAATAGGGTTGCCTTTCTTTCAGAGAGAGGGCTAGAAAGAGAGTCTGCCTTTGTATAAAATACCACAATCTACAAAGTTGAGAATTATGTATGACAAGGTGTATGACATCCCCAAAGGTGCTTTTGGCATAGTCTAGGGAACCCCACAGATGGAGACATATATGAACCCTGAGGATGGGCAGTGCTACTAAGACCATTGAGAAAGCAAATCTAAAAATTAAAATAGGGGATGCACCAGAACAGGAAGATGTGGAATACAGATGTAGCCAGTGCAGTATTCAGAATACCACCTCGGCTTTGCAAGAAATGTAACATATTGTGTGTGTCTGTGTGTGTGTGTGTTTTATTTATTGTTAACTTTGAGAAAAGTTACTATTAATGCTTACTTTGAGAAAAGAATAATTGAAATATTATTTAATTACAATAAAATTCATCCTTTCAAAGTGTATAATGCAGGCTGGGCGTGGTGGCTCGCTCCTGTAATCCCAACATTTTGGGAGGCTGAGGCGGGTAGATCACTTGAGATCAGGAGTTCAAGACCAGCCTGGCTGATATGGTGAAACCCCATTGCTATTAGAAATACAAAAATTAGCCAGATGTGGTGGCTCATGCCTGTAGTCTCAGCTACTCGGGAGGCTGAGGCAGGAGAATCACTTGAGCCCAGGAGGTGGAGGTTGCAGTGAGCTAAGATCCCGCCACTGAACTCAAGCCTGGGTGACAGAGTGAGACTCCAGCTCAAAAAAAACAGTGTATAATTCAGTTGTTTTCAGTATGTTCACAAAGTTGTGTGACCATCACCACTGTCTATTAATAATTCTTAAACATTTCTTTAAAAAAAAAACTTTTATTTTGGCTGGGCATGGTGGTTCATGCTTGTAATCCTGGCACTTTGGGAGGCCGAGGCAGGTGGATCACCTGAGGTCAGCAGTTCAAGACCAGCTGACCAGTATAGTGAAATCCCGTCTCTACTGAAAATACAAAAATTAGCCAGGCATGGTGGAGGGTGCCTGTAATCCCAGCTACTCTGGAGGCTGAGGGAGAAGTGTTTGAACCTGGGAGGCAGAGGTTGCAGTGGGCCAAGATCGTGCCACTGCACTCCAGCCTGGGCGACAAAGTTAGACTCTGTCTCAGAAAAAAAAAAAAAGTTTAAGTTCAGGGGTACATGCGTAGGGTCTTACTGTGTCTTCCAGGTTGGAGTGGCATGATCATAGCTCAGTGCAGCTTTGAACTCCTGGGCTCAAGGGACCCTACTGCCTCAGCCTCTTGAGTAGCTAAGCAGACATGTGCCATCACACCTGGCTAATTTTTTTATTTATTGTAGAGATGGGGTCTCACTATGTTGCCCAGGCTGCAATTCCTGGTCTCAAGTGATCCTCCTGTCTAGTCTCCCAAAGTTCTGGGATTGCAGGCATGAGCCACCACACCCAGCATTAATTTCATTTTTGTATTGTTCATTACAAGTATTCAAAACATAATTGGTTTTTGTCTATTGATCTTGTATCCTGCAAACTTGTACTTGCTTATTAGCTCTAATAGGTTTTTTTTTTTTTTTTTTTTTGGTTTATCTTGTGTGTCTATTTCTTTGGATTTTCTATATAGAAAAACATGTCATCTGCAGATACAAAGAATTTTGCTTCTTCCTTACCAATCAGGGTACTCTTTATTTTGTTTTCTTGACTAATTGTCCAGGTTTTATTTTATAACAACAATTTCCTCTTAAGCCCCACTTCCGCCAAGCCATGGAATCCTGTTAATGGTCAGTTTTGGATCTTCCCTGCTTTCCTGGACTTGTGTCTAATTTTTTAGGAGCTTATACTGAATTAATTCACTGGGGAGGGCAGTGTCTTGTCCTTGGCACCATCGTCATCCCTGTAGTCTCATCTTCAAACATGGGTACATGCGGGTCCCTGCTGTGTCCTCCCTGGCCCGGTGGCTAGGCCTCTCCTGATCTCCAGTTCTCTGTGCAGTACTGTCACAACCCTTGGGTGCTTGCCAAACATTCAGTAGCTCCCACCTTTCTCTGGGCTGCAGGAAACTCTGTTGAGACTGTCTTGGATCTGTCTACCCAAACATTGCATTGCTTTCCCAGCCTGCTGGGCACAGGAAAACACGTGCTCTGGCTGTCCCTGGGTATGAGCAGCATGCATGTTTTCTGCTTGAGATCCCAACCGCATGAAGCTTCTATCATTTGACCCTGGCCCCCAGGGCCCGGCTTGGGTTGGGGGCAGACTGTGGAGCCCTTCTCACAGGCTTCCACCAGCATTTCAATCGCTGTGTTGCTTTCTGACTGTCCTAATTTCTCATCTAGAGGATTTTTATGTGGTTGAAGCGGTTTCGATTGGTTCTATATGCAGTCTTCTAAATCATTGTTGCAGTCTCATTAACATGCAATGCATGTTAATGTAGCAGTTTCTCATTGTCTGAACAAGTATCCTGGGTTCTTTGTCCTACCTCCAAGAAAATTAAGGAACATGGACACAAAGGTGGGATTGGAGTGAAAATTTAGTAAGTGAAAGAGAAAAAGCTCTCCTTAGCAGAGAGGGGAGTCTGAGCGGATTGCCGGGTTACAGCTGAGTTCAAAAGCTTTGATCAGAAACTCCTCTCACCTCTGTAGCAGTTTGAGTTGCTTCTCTTATCAGTAAAGCTGTCTGTGCAATTCTCCCTCTGTTAGGAAGCTGTGGGTACGTCTCCAGGCCATCAAGAAGTCCACTTCTCTTGTTTGCGTAACTGTGGGTTTGTTTTAGGTAAGCCCCCTTTCCCCTGTGCAAGTTCTCATTCTGCATCTGCCTGAAAAGGAGAAGAAACTTTTTCCTGGGAGCCGCTTATCACACAATGTTGCTTATCTGTGTGCAGGTGCAGTCCGAGTTTGCCCCTCTTCCCACGGCAAAAGGTTATTTTATTTTTGCCTGTTGCTGTAACTTTCAGGCAGTCTGCTTCTGCAGTCTGAACTTTCTGCAACTGATTTTTCCTTTCCTTCTCCTCACAGTAGCTCTCATCTGGGGTGACTGCCTCCCCGGGTACGTTTGGCAATGTCTGGAGACGTTTTGGTTGTTACAACTAGAGGGCTGTGGATGCTACTGGCCCCTAGTGGTAGAGCCCAGGGAAGCTGCTAAACATCCACCACTGAACAGGACAGCCCCACGACGACTTATTAGGTCTAACATGTCAATAGGACGGAGGTTGAGAAATCCTGTTATAAATCTCTTGTTTAAATCCTTGAGGATGTGGCTTTTGAAATAATAATAATGAGTAAATTTAATTTCATTTTCTGTGGTTATGTTGCCATCCCTGGGACAAGGAAGCAGAAGGTCTATTTGATTAGGGAAGGGCAGGGAGCATGAGGAAATATCGAGGAGCATCTCAGTCGAGTACCACACAGCAATGAAAACGAATGAGCCATAGACACACACGCCATCCAACAACCAGATAACCTTGAACCCGAGAATACACAGGTTGGACACAGGGGCTCACGCCTGTAATCCCAGCACTTTGAGAGACCAAGGCAGGTGGGTCACAAGGTCAGGAGTTCGAGACCAGCCTGACCAAGATGGTGAAACTCCATCTCTACTAAAAATGCAAAAATTAGCCAGGTGTGGTGGCCAGTGCCTGCAATCTCAGCTACTCGGGAGGCTGAGACAGAAGAATCGCTTGAACCCAGGAGGTGGAGGTTGCAGTGAGCTGAGATTGGGCCACTGCACTCCAGCCTGGGTGACAGAGTGAGACTCTGTCTCAAAAAAAAAAAAAAAAAAAAGAATATACAACATGAGTTCATGTACACGAAGTTCAAAAACACGCATAACTACTTTACTGGGGAGATTATACTACAGCTGGACAGTAACACGATGAAGAAAAGCAAGGCTATTACTGCCGTAAAAGTCAGGGTAATGATTACCTCTGGGTGCGGAGGCGGAAAAAGGACACCAAGGGACTGGCACCGTTCCATTCCTTGAACTTTTTCTTTTCCTTTAAATAATGTATTTTTGTTTATGAACTTCTATGTATGTTTCACAATTAAAACAAAAATGATAGACATTAGCAACATTCAAAAATCTCATCCTCCTAAAACATAAAAAGTACCTAAGCAGAAAAACAGGTGAATTTCTTTTTTTTTTTTTTTTTTTTTTTTTATTTGAGACAAAGTTTCCCTCTTTCGCCCAGGCTGGAGAGCCGTGGTGCAATCTCCGCTCACTGCAACCTCTGCCCCTCACTCTGAGTTCAAGTGATTCTCCTGCCTCAGCCTCCCAAGTAGCTGGGATTATAGGCACCCGCCACCATGCTTGACTAATTTTTGTATTTTTAGTAGAGACAGGGTTTCACCCTGTTGGCCAGGCTGGTGTTGAACTCCTGACCTCAGGTGATCCACCCACCTTGGCCTCCCAAAGTGCTGGGATTACAGGCATGAGCCACCACACCCAACCAAACAGGTAAACTTCAAACGAAGTCTGGGTTTAGTTAATAGTCATGTACCAGTTGTAATCTGATAGTTTTGGCATATGTACTATGGTGATGTAAGATCTTAACAACCGGGGAAACTGGGAGGGGACAGGGCTCTCTCTAAACTGTCTTTGCAGTGGAGACCTAAAATTGGTCCAAAATTAAAAGTTTCTTTAAATACAAGCTGCACCCTAACACATTTATAAATGCTTCCTTCTAACCTTTGATCTTTTTCTCAGCTTTCATTTATTGTCTTTTGATGGTAAGAGTAACAACACTGAGAATAACAGTAGCTTATTAAAGCAAGGCTGGCCCCCCAGTCTGTGCTTCTGCTGTTGCTATTATGGAGGATTGAGGAAGAAACAGAAAAAAACAGCTACTCAGATGCAGCCACTATTTTCACTGAGGCATGTTGCTGTCCTGTTTTGGTTTCTCTGTACATTTTAATTTGGCTTACACCATTTTGTAACCTGATTTTTAAAAACTCTACACATCATGTCATAACCCTTTTTCATGCCACTAAAAATCCAAACAAAGTCCTGAAAAGCTACACAGTACACTGTGTATAGGATGCCACGTTTTACTGACCCACGTCTAGACTGCTGGGACTTTAGGCTCTTTCCAACTTCTCTGCTCATGTAAGCTTCCCTGAACATCTTTGTTCTGAATTTATGACCACTTTTTGGATTGACTTGACTTTTCCTTTTTTTGCCACTTCTCTGTTTTTCTTATCATAAATTATTAGAGCAAGCAGTTCTATTAATTAACAGGGCAGCACTTTAGTATAAAAATTAACAAGCTTTTGGAATTCTACATCTCATATCCTTCGGTATTCCTCATTACTCTGCTAGACTGAATGTCAGATTTTCCCTACTATATACGGAGACAAGGGAATCGCTGGTAAATTACATGTTTCTTTACACCTGATGGAAGAGAGGTGCCCGGTGATGCAGGATTGAGGCAATGATGGCAATAATTAAGGATAAGGAAAACAGGCAGCATTTCAAAACTTCTGGTAATATACCAAGTGCTTTTGAAATGCAGTATCTCATTAATTCCTCTGAATAATGTTTCAGGTAGATATTTTCTGTTTTAAAGATGAGAAAACTGAGATCTAGCTTCAGAAGGGGTGGAAATTAGGATAATGTGGGAGGGGAGAAACTGTACAGACCAGACCCCCTGGAATACGTGTCTCTGAGCATCACATTGCATACTGCTTTGCCAGGATTGGTACTTAATATTTACTGAAAAAAAAAAGCAGAACCAAAAAGCAGATCTCTGATTCCCTTGTCTTTTAGGTCAGAACCCTCAAGTTAAGGTATTTCACTACAGCTGAACTCTGACTAATGCAAATGTATCGCTTCTCGCTTGTAATACCCCCTTGTAAATGTGAGGCATAAAAGTATAATAAATTATGATTTCAGAACAAGCGCTTTTTAACTCTCTCTCTCTGAATGCTAATGCATATTATTTGACACAGATGTTTTTTCACAATGTACTCTTATTTTGGAATTTATGTTATCATCTGAACTTCTTGGAACTGTAGGATGTTAGAAAATAAGCATTGTCATACCTCAAAACTCGAGGCATCATGAAAAATGCCTGAGGTTCCATTCAGTTTGAAATGGAGGTGCCTGCTGAGAGGGCACAAAGCTGACTCAACACAGGTTACCGGAGAACAGAAGATCCTACTTTTCTTTTTCTTTTTTTTTTTTTTTTTTTGAGATGGAGTTTTGCTCATCGCCCAGGCTGGAGTGCAATGGCACGATCTTGGCCCCCAAGGTCAAGCGAGTCTCCTGCCTCAGCCTCCCGAGTAGCTGGGATTACAGGCATGCGCCATCACGCCAGGCTAACTTTGTATTTTTAGTAGAGACAGGGTTTCTCCATGTTGGTCAGGCTGGTCTCGAACTCCTGACCTCAGGTGATCTGCCTGTCTCGGCCTCCCTAAGAGCTGGAATTACAGGAGTGAGCCACTGCACTGGCCTCCTTCTTTTTTTTTTTTTGAGACGGAGTTTCACTCACGTTACCCAGGCTGGAGTGCAATGGCGCGATCTCGGCTCACCACAACCTCCGCGTCCTGGGTTCAGGCAATTCTCCTGCCTCAGCCTCCTGAGTAGCTGGGATTACAGGCATGCGCCACCATGCCCAGCTGATTTTTTGTATTTTTAGTAGAGACGGGGTTTCACCATGTTGACCAGGATGGTCTCGATCTCTTGACCTCGTGATCCACCCGCCTCGGCCTCCCAAAGTGCTGGGATTACAGGCTTGAGCCACCGCGCCCGGCCTTGGCCTCCTTCTTAACATTCATATGCAACATTCCTGATGCTGAGCACTGTCTTACTTTGCCACAGTGTAGCTTGTGTTCATTCATATGCACATCTGGCCCAGAATTTTGTTCTTATTAAAGCCCCATACAAACTTTGAAATCAGCCATTTAGCAAAAACAATGTATTTCACATTTCTTGCTTATTTAATGATAACAATAATAATAACAAACGGCTATTTATTATGATAGTTCTATTATTGTTCTCCAATTACCGTGCTAATGCATTTTTGTTGCATCGAATGTTTCCATTTGGTAGATGTTATTTCTCTTTTACAACCGTTGAAGCTGAGATGAAGCTTCTTGCCCAAGGTCACACAGCTAATGACTGACAAAGATGGCATTTGAACCCCACCTTTTTTGACTTCAAAACTCAAAAGTATTTCATCTTTCTCTCCTGTAAATAATACCCACCTTAAAGAACAGGACACTTAGGGTTTAGGATGTCTACTGCAAATTCTAGTGTAATGAAAGGATGCTAAGGAGATGGCTTAAAAAGAAACTGCATTTCTTGTAAAAATTTTGGTCATGTAAACTTTATATATATATATATATATATGTATCAATAAAATACGGCTGGGCGCGGTGGCTCAAGCCTGTAATCCCAGCACTTTGGGAGGCCGAGGTGGGCGGATCATGAGGTCAGGAGATCGAGACCATCCAGACCAACATGGTGAAACCCCATCTCTACTAAAAATACAAAAATTAGCTGGGCGTGATGGCGTGCGCCTGTAGTCCCAGCTACTCAGGAGGCTGAGGCATGAGAATTGCCTGAACCCGGGAGGTGGAGGTTGTAGTGAGCTGAGATTGTGCCACTGCACTCCAGCCTGGTGCCTGGTGACAGAGCGAGACTCTGTCTCAAAAATAAATAAATAAATAAAATAAAATACATACATGTATATATAAAGATTGTTACACGCGTGCGCGTGCACACACACACACACACACACACACACAGACACACATATATGGAGTTCTAGAAATAGTCGGTGGAGTTCTAGAAAAAGAGACCGGTAATGGCAACTCATGAAAGATCAATTAGACCAAGGTAGGAGGGCAGGACATTTTTCTTTTTGTCTTTCCCACTCCGCCATCTAAGGATTCTGTGCATTCTCATTTTGGCAAAATTCGTCAGGATATGGTACTGGCTGAATGTTATTTCTGCCTTGGGCAGCAGAGATGTATATGGCACCAACTCAGAAGCCAGCAGGAAAAACCCCTCTGTCCCACCTCACCCTGCACGATCATTCCCGTGGGCATCACTATAAACTGCTTATGTTCAGCGTCCAGCTGAGAAGCACATCCGAGCCCACCCCTGTCTGTTCAATGATCCTGTTTATTTGACCTTTTATGACAAAAAGGGTGGAAGGGGCAAAATTCTGTCGCCCACAGCAAAATGCAGTATTTCCCTGGACACCGGAGTCTGGAACTTGGTAACTGAGGGCTGAACAACTGGGAATTTTGTTTAATTTTGAATGTCACCCAGACGCCCACACTGGTACAAACGTCATGGCAGGGTCAAGGGTCCCAGGTTGTTCAACAGCCACATCATCAGCTTTTTGCAAGCGCAGTTGACAACAGCGATTTCCCCGTGTGTGGGCTCGGTCTGGACTGGCGGGGCTCCAGGGGCCTCACTTACATCTGAACCTTGTACCCTAAATTGGACACCACACATTTCACAGCTCAGAAATCAGCTGATTCGGCTTTGTTTGAGTCTCTGGACTCAACCTTTCTCCTATAATCGCTAAGCTTGTTTTTAATAAATGTTTAACTTTTTGATTAATTTCAGCGATGTCTGAGGGTCATTTTTCACAGCCCAGATAATGCGTTCTGAATGCTTGCTGAGCTGTCGCTCACTCAAAATTGTAAACACTTCAGATCGCTTTTTGTCTCCCCAATACTCTCACTTATGTGGGAATGAAATTCAGTCTTTATTCTTTCTGCCTTCTGCATAATTGAGATGCTTGCTTTTCTCTTTCATGGCCATTGGGAAAATAAGTGTTTGTTCAACCTTCACTAAATTCGTATTTTTCTGCTTTCTTATGCTCATTTCTGGAAGAGCGGCATATAATTAATTCTCAAATGTGGACATTTTTCACTGTACTGCCTTTTTTCCAGCAGTTTACCTGCTTTTCATTTTCTTCCTCCCCATCCACTTATCCCAGGGAGAAAAATTCTCGTCCACATCTTTACTCCATTTGCTTTTTTAAAAAGCTTTCTGGTTCTTTGGAAGAAGCAAATGTTCTCTGGCGCCCTAGAACCCGAGTGGTCTCCTTTGTCATTTTGTTCGAGCTCCGTGGGTCGCATTCCCCATCCTCTGTCTTGGGTATCCGACTTCGTGGCGCCACGTAATCCTGTAATGGAACCACACTTAAAAGCCAACAGATTCCTCCGAGCACAATTGCTCTCCTGCAGTCCCATTACCGGCCTCTGTCAATACAGGACTGAGACAGCAAAGCCACCGGGAGGATATGTGAAGTGGCAGGGAAGACCAGGATGAGCGGATCTTGGAAGACTTTTCCCCCAGTGTTTCTTTCCCCTCTGGCCACACCACAAACAGGCTTCTTCCCTTTTATTTTTTCGATCTACCTCCTTCTTACCATGTTGCCTTGTTATCATAGCCTGTGCTTTAAACCTGGTATTGTATGTCCTGTGATATGATTTCCCAATCACTTATACACAGCATTTTAAAAACACAAACTGGAGAATGCTGTACATACTGGTGGACACTTGTTTTTTTTTCATGGAAATCGTTGATTTCAAGATGATTTCAATCTCTTCTTCAATGTTATCAGATAGTATACTATTATTTTTACTTACCGATATGCAGAGATCATGTTTCTATGCTTATAATCTCCTTTAATGTGATTTTTAAGAGGCCTAAATTTCTACTTTGCGACCTCTCCTCTGTGTCAGTAGCTCCTGTCTACATTTCATGAAATGCTACGTGGTTCCTAGGTGCTCCATCTACATTTGTGGACTGCACTAGAATTAAATCGACTCACTTTATGGAAAACATCAAATGGTAGATTTGAACAGTCAGAGCTGGGATTTAGAGAGATTGTAAATTCTGAACATCCAAAGGCATCCAAGATTTTTTAGTTTCTTGTTTTTTTTTTTTTTTTTTTTTTTTTCGAGATGGAGTCTCACTCTGTCACCTCGGCTGGAGTGCAATGGCGTGATCTTGGCTCACTGCAACCTCCGACTCGTGGGTTCAAGCCATTCTCTTGCCTCAGCTTTCTGAGTAGCTGGGATTACAGGTGACCACCATGCCTGGCTAATTTTTTTGTATTTTTAGTAGAGACGGAGTTTCTCCATGTTGGCCAGGCTGGTCTTGAGCTCCTGACCTCAGGCGATCCGCCCGCCTTGGCCTCCAAAGTGCTTGGATTACAGGCGTGAGCCACCATGCCCGGCCTACGCCGTATTCTTGTATGTTCTGTTGATGGCTGCTTCCACAGCACTATGGCCACACTGGAGTATGGCGCACCAGAAACAGTATGGTGCTCAAAGATAGAAATATTTGCTGCCTGGCTTCTTTTTCCCCCCAGTAAAAGCAAGCCCCCTCCTGCTGTACATGACCTAGCCCTTACCACCTCCCACCTGTGACAAGTAAGCGCCAGCATCTGACCTTCATAGCTTCAAGACCTTGTCATCCCCCCGGCTCTCAGCAAGCCAAGCTCTGTGACTTTGTCACTGCTTAGTGTACTTGAGTCAGGTCGAGGCTGACTTTGGCTATTTGCACCCAAAGTCAATGAACTGTGGCTGGAGTGGGATGGGACAGGGTCACAGGGCCTCCTAGGCATGCTGGCTGTTGACCATGTAATTACATCTTGGAAGAAAACTACGTATATGGTATTCCTAAAATAAAATAATTTTTGAAAATATACTTTCCTAGGGAATGTAGGGAAGTTTGAATTTTTCCCCTGAAATTTTGATAATGTGTGTCTATAAAACACACTGATAATAGATTAGTGGGAAATTTTATTAACATGCACACACATGCACAGGAGTCACACAAAATATGAAAACTCAAAGAATGGCAAGATGGTTGATGCATAAATATCCTCTTCGTTGGGAAGAAGGGAGATGAAGGATGTGTAGGAATGAATGATTTTCAGGAGAGATGGGAGAGCCCAAAGAAAAATGGCCTGGAACCCACGTATCTCTGGGCTTCAGGGGAGGTGGCATCACAGGTTGAGGGGAGCGAAGGGAGGAAAGCCCCTCATGCCAAAGCTCCCATGTTATGTACGTGGAGCCGCTCTCAGAAAGAATGGGTGGGGTGTCAGAGAAAGCCTGGCTGTTTATTTCACCAGTGCACACTTTTCTCTGCAGATGCAAATCTCTTTCACAAAAGGCAGCTTTGCAGAGCTATTCCTGTCTGCAGGCCCTCCAAATAACCACCTCAAAATATGTCAAAGAAGTATATTTTGGGATAAAATATTTTTGGTTTCCTGAACTGAGAAACTGAAGAGCCTTAGTAGAGAAAGAAGAAATAATATTAATACTGAGGAAGGAAGTTTTACAATATCATCATGAATTTCCAAGTGCCTGAACCACAAGAATTCTCTGTAATAGAGGCTTCTAGACATCAGTATATAACAGAATTTTCTGAACAGTAGCCTAAAAATATACTACAGATTTCCTGGATTCTGATTCATTGGTTGAAGAGAGGGTGTATTCAGAATCTCTGTTTTTAGAATACACTTCTCTGATGATTCCGATGCACATCAAAATTTGAGAAAAACTACCAAATAGGAATTGTCAGTAAAACTAACACGGTAGAAAATCAAGCCTCTTTCCTAGTTAGAAAATTTCTTCTCAGCTGTCTACCGCCCTGGCTCTAGGGGGTAATTTTAGCAGGAGAGAAGCTACAGTGCATTTAAAGGCCGAGACAGGAGGATTGCCTAAGTCCAGGAATTTGAGGCAATGAGCTAGGATTGCACCACTGCACTCCAGCCTGGGTGACAGAGCAAGATCCTGTCTTTAAAAAAACACACACACACACACACAAACACACACACACACAAACACAAAGAAAACATCATTGAGAGAAGTGAGATCATGCCCATATAAATGAAAAGTTATACATATTCAGTCAAATTGCCAGTCAAAATTCTTGCGACATTTAGTGGGAATTGACAAACTGACTCTAAAATTCACAAGAAACCGTAAGAACCTAGAATACTCAAACGACTTTCGGGAAAAAGTTGGGGGACTAACACTACCTGATTTCAAGAATTATTTTAAAACTACAATAGTGAAAACATACGGTGTTGGTGTACAGACAGACAAATAGATAAATGGAATGAAATAGGGAGTCCACTAATCAATCAGAAATAGATCCACACATATACAGATAACTAATTTTTGACAAAGGTGCAAAGGCAATTCAGTGCTGGGCCAATTGGATCTACATTTGCAAAACATTGAACTTGGATCCATACCTTGCACTACATATAAAAATTAACTCAAAATATATCATAGAGATAGAGGCAAATCTAAAACTGTACATTTTCTAGAATGAAGGAGTATAGGGAACTTTACCCTGAAATATGGCTTCCTGGTATAATGAGTATTTTGAATTAAAGGCCCTTAGAGGTCAATAGACCTTTGATCTGGAAGAGACCTTTTTCCTACCTACATAAAGACCAGATGGGCCCACCAGTAGAACAATTGTTTTTCGCTCCTCCTTGTAAGGTCTTTTAGGCTGACTGACGACATCATAGACACTGTGATGACCCCCGTGACCCGCACGTGCACCTCTGGAGGGTCCGGAATTAGAAAACCTGAAGTAACTGCAAGACCATGAAAAGCAGAAGAACGATCAACCCCCGTGGCACCTAACTAACCTGAGACATTCTCCTATTGTTTCTTATTCTGGCCTCAATTGACAAGGCCGCTGGACTTTGTAACTGACCTTGGTCAACCTCGTGACTCCAGACCCTACAACCCCCTCCCAGCTTGCCAATCTATGACCCCTTCTCAGCTTGCAAAAAACCGCTGTAAACTGTAACTTCTGTAACTTTCCACTGCTTGCCCCAAACCAAAACCAACTCTTGTCCCACTGCCCTCCGCTGACTCTCTTTTCAGACTCAGCCCGTTCGCACCCAAGTGGATAAACAGCCTTTTTGCTCACACAAAGCCTGTTTGGGGGGGTTCTCTTCATTCAGAGTGCGTGTTTTAACATCCCTCCCTGTTATCTGTTGCAGAAAACAAGATCATGGTGGTAACACATGCCTGTAATCCCAGCACTTTGGGAGGCCGAGGTGGACAGAATTGCTTGAGCCCAGGAATTCAAGACTAGCCTGGGCAATGTAGTAAGACCCCATCTCTACAAAAAATTAGCAGGACATGGTGGCATGCACCTGTAGACCCAGCTACTCAGGAGGCTGAGGTAAGAGGCACAATTGAGCACAGGAGGGCAAGGCCAAGATTGTGTCACAGCACCATGGCTGGGGTGACAAAGCAAGACCAAAAACACCCAAGAATGTAACCACACCTGAATAGAACCCATTCACAAGTGAATCTCTGTCCCCATTCCATTCATTCTCCCTCATAATCATCTATTGCCCCTCAATAGAATAACCTATATTCCCCAACTCCCCTCACCCCTCTGAAACAAGGCTATGTAAATATGTGGGCCCCAAGGGATACAGGCGATCACTCTGTGATTCTCCCAC
Organism: Sapajus apella; assembly: GCF_009761245.1. Classification (NCBI taxonomy): domain Eukaryota; kingdom Metazoa; phylum Chordata; class Mammalia; order Primates; family Cebidae; genus Sapajus; species Sapajus apella. The sequence goes on along the minus strand of NW_022437098.1, from coordinate 339,393 downwards.
GTGCACGTTAACACATTTTTATGCCTTTCCCCCAATTAGTCTGCCTTTTGTCCGCTGATTTTCCAGTAAATCTTCGGAGATTAAAAGCGAAGCTTTCCCTTGGCCCCTACAAAAACACAGCAAAATGTTTTATGACCCTGGGCTGGGCAAAGAGTTTTTGTTTAGATCCAATACCAAAACACAGTACATAAGAGAAAAAAAAATTGACAAATTTGACTTCATCAGGATTAAGAACTTCAGGCCAGGTGAGGTGGCTCACATCTGTAATCTTAGCACTTTGGGAAGCTGAAGTGAGAGGATTGCTCAAGGCCAGGAGTTTGAGGCCAGCCTGGGTAACATAGTGAGATCATATCTCTACAAAAATTAAACAAATTAGCTGGGTGTGGTGGCACACACTTGTAGTTCCGGCTACTTGGGAGGCTGAGGTGGGAGAAATGATTGAACCTGGGAAGTAAAGGCTGCAGTTAGCTGGGGTCACACCCCTGCACTCCGGCCTGGGTGACAGCGAGAGACCGTGCCTCAAAAAAAAGAAAAAAAATTAAAAACTTTATCTCTTTAAAAGACACTGTTAAGTGAATAAAAGCACAAGCCACAGAACGAGACGAAATAGTTGTAAACCATTTATTCGATAAATGACTTGTATGCAGAACATGTAAAGAACTTTCAAAACTCAGTAAGAAAACAAACCAACCCGATCTTTTTAAATGGGCAAAAGATTTGAATGGACACTTCACCAAGGAAGCTACATAGCTGGCAAAGAAGCGCAGGAAAATAGGCCCAACATCGTTGTCATTATAGAAATGCAAATTAAAAGTCACAATGAGAGGCTGGGCACAGTGGCTCCTGCCTGTAATCCCAGCACTTTGGGAAGTCGAGGTACGAGGATTGCTTGACCCCAGGAGGTCCATCCCATGGTTGCACCACTGCACTCCAGCCTGGGTGACAGAGCGAGATGCTGTCTCAAAAAAAAAAAAAAAATTGTAATAAGAAACCACTACAAACTGTTAAAAGAAAAACTTAAGACATTAAATTTAACCGATTTTGATTAAGCAAAGAATGATTCATGGATTAGGTTGCCTCCTGAGCCAGAATAGGTCAGAATAACTCTGGTGGTTGCCATGTGATTGGAGGGGAATTATAGAAAAAGAAACGTGACATCAGAAAATGGAAGTGGGTACAGAAATAGCTAGGTTGGTTACAGCTTGGCATTTGCCGTATTTGAACACAATTTGAAGTGTTGGTTGCCTTTGATTGGCTGCAATTCGATGCTTGGTACATGAGTGGGTTAGAGTCTGTTTACACATCCAGTTAGGTTATAGTTCACTATGTACAAAGGAACATTAAGGCCCAACTTAAACTATGTCTAGAGACAGCTCTAGGGTCACCTTAATTAATATCTATCATAATGGCTAAAATTAAATGACTAATCATACTCGGTGATGGGACCATATAGATCAGCTGGGAACCGGTAACAGTAGGGTCCCAGGCTAATGGAAATGTGAAATGGTACGATGGATTTGGAATAGTTTGGTAGTTTCTGAAAACATTAACCATATAGCAGCCTTATGACCAGCCCGTCCGCTACTAGGTATTTTTCCAAAAGAAATGAAGGCATATGACCACACAAAAATTTGTATACAAATGTCTGCCGCAGCTTTATTTGAAATACCCCCAACCTGGAAACAGGCCAAATTTCTCAACAGATAAACATAGACTGCAGTACATCTAGAGGATAGAATGCTACTTAGCAATAAAAAGGGATTCATTTGTGATAGAACAACATAGGTAAATCTCAAAATAATTATGCTGGGTGAAAGCACACACACAAAAAGAGTATATATAGTATGATTCCATGTATATAAAATCCTAGAGAATACAAACTAGCCTTGGTGACAAAAGAGGGAAGGGGTGGAGGGAGAGATGACAAAATTGCAGGAGGAAATTTTTGGGCAGCAATGGATATCGCAGGAGCCGAGGGAAAAAGCTCCCCTTCATCCTCTAAAAACTTGCTGAGAAATCAACCCACGAAAGGCAGACTAATACTGGAAACAGCACACAAATTTATCAATGCGCACGGAGGGAAAATTGTAGAATGGTGACCCCGACCCCCACGGGTGCGGAAGCTGGAGCATCTCCTGGAGGTTACAGAGAGAACGGGGATCAGAGGATGGTCCACAGCGGGTTCGGATGGCAAAGGAGCTTATGGCAGGGGCAGAGGAGGAGGCCTGGCTGGCAAAGCTGGTCTCTGCAGATGCAAAGCTCCCCCAAGATGGCTTCTCAGCTACTCTTACATTTCTAGCCCTTCTGAATAGGCATCTTAAAATATGCCAAAAAGTATATTTGGGAGTGAAATATTTTGATTTCCTTCGATATACTTATTATTCTGATCGTGGTGGTAGTTCCACGGGTATAGACAGGTGAAAACATATCAAGTTGTATATTTTCAGTGTGTGCAGTTTCTTGTCTGTTAATTGCACCTTGATAAGCTGTTCTGAAAAAGGAAGATCTCGTTAGGATTCCTCACTTCCTGTGAGTCTCCCGCAGCAGCTGGGGGAATGGGCCAAGAGTAGGATCTGGTGACAAAGTAGCCTTGGGTGGCTTGGTTGGCCACACACACCACTGAGAGCACCTCTCCCAGGAATCCAGTTGCCTCCAGTGCCTGCTGCAGAGAGAAAACGCTCCAGAGGATGACTCCAGCTGCGTGTGCATCATAATTAAGGCCCCCCAAACCCAAAATGAATGCAGTCTCCCCAGCTAATGTCCCACTTCTAATTTAATCTAATTGACCCCTGAAAGAGAGCCTTGGCCTGCCTCAGAGGGAAAATCTTCTAAATGAAGTGAATTTAAACTAATTTAAGCTAACTAATTACAAACTGGGGGGTTTTGTCACAAGAACAATTGCTATTGTTCTTTACTTGCTCAACTGGATTATTTGCTCATTACCTTTAGAGCGGTTGGGACTTCGATGGTCTGCCCCTTGCTGCACATTAATAAGGCATTCTGCAAGGAAGCCTGGAGTGGAGAATCCACACAGCAGACTGGCCTGGGAGTGCTGATGATTAGCTTGGCTTTCCGAGTACCAAGAGAATCTTAAAGCAATCTTCGTAAGCAAACATACGGCATGTGCTGCCATTCAAACGACCTGCAGCTAACTACACCTCTTTTTGGAGGCAAGAGTTTTTCTTTAGTTCAGGACGTAGGTTATGAGTTTTGAGGTCATGTATTGAACCAACCTCTTTATTGTTGAATTGTTTTGACCTTGAGATGCAGCCCTTTCGTTATACCTGGGTAGACCTCTGGAGCAAAAGTGGGGAGAAAAAAAGACCTGCACCCAAGCCTGTTTCTCAGCCGCTGTGTGGAGTGGCAGTGCTGCCACACCTCTCTGAGCCACAGGCAGAGATGGAAAAAGCCACAGGGTGGGAAAAGCACGAGCTTTGCAGGCCAATCTATCTGCTGCTTCTGCTTTGAGCTTCAGTTCCCTCCTCCAGGGTATGTTAAATTTAGCTTACAGCTGCTTCCTTACTTATTTCTTTTTTTACTGCATTTTAGGTTTTGGGGTACATGTGAAGAACATGCAAGATGGTTGCATAGGTACACACATGGCAGTGTGATTTGCTGCCTTCCTCCCCTTCACCTGTATCTGGCATTTCTCCCCATGCTCTCTCTCCCCACCTCCTCACCCCCCCGTCCCTCCCCCATTTCCCCCCAACAGAGCCCAGTGTGTAGTGCTCCCCTCCCTGTGTCCGTGTGTTCTCATTGTTCAACACCCGCCTATGAGTGAGAACATGCAGTGTTTGATTTTCTGCTCTTGTGGTATATACCCAAAGGATTATAAATCGTTCTACTATAAGGACACGTGCACACAAATGTTCACTGCAGCACTGTTTACAACAGCAAAGACCTGGAACCAACCCAAATGCCCATCGACGATAGACTGGACAGGGAAAATGTGGCACATACACACCATGGAATATTATACGGCCATCAAAAACGATGAGTTCGTGTACTTTGTAGGGACATGGATGAACCTGGAAACCATCATTCTCAGCTTCCTTACTTAAGTGTAACAAATGTTATGTTACATTTGAAACATGTGTCTCTAAATGTTTCTCTGTACAAAGGAAACTGTCACCTAACTGGATGTGAAAGGGACTGTAACTTACTCTGTGACAGGCAGCCATACTTCAACCACTCACAGGTGCCAGCTCTTCCAACCGTGTCTGAGTAAGGCCAACGCTGAGCTGTGAGCAATCCGGCTGCTTCTCTGCCTCACTTCTGTTTTCTGTGCCTCACTTTCGTCTTTCTGCCCATAAAACCTCTGAACCTGTTCAGAGACGCTCTGAACCTGTTCGTTCGGGGGGAATCTGCCTGATTCCCAACTCATTCTGTTACATGTAGTTTGCCTCAGTTTTCCTTTTAGCAGGCAGAAGCTGCCGCCTTACAGAGTTCCTATGAAGACTGAACGTGAATCGCTGCGTGAAAACATTTCATAAACTGTGTGTCGCTTGCGAATGCTATTATTTTTCTTATCCGTGAAATGAAGGAATTCAACCAGGGGATTTGAATCGTTCCTGTATTCATTTCCTGTGGCTGCCAAAACCAAGCACCACAAATCAGGTGGTTCACAGCCACAGAACCGTGGCCCCTTGCGGTTCTGGAGGCCAAGTCTGAAATGAAGGTGTCGGCAGAGCTGCCCTTCCTCCGACGGCTCCGGGGCGAGTCCTCTCCTGCCTCCTCCAGCTCCAGGTGCTCCCCAGCATGAGGCTGCTTCGCTGGGTCTCTGCACATTGATTTCTCCTCTGTGTGTTTCAAATTTCTCTCTGCTTTTCTCTTGTGAGGACACTTGTCATTGGGTTTAGGGCTCACCTGGGAATTCAGGATGATCACATCTCAACAGCCTTCACTTGATTACATCTGCAAACACTCCATTTCCTCAATAAGTCCACTGTCCCAAGTCCTGGGCAGACACTGCGGGCGGTGGCACCATATTCAACCCACTGCAGTCCACGTTAGCTCTGTGGTCCTAGTATCTTTTTCTGGATGTTTCCATGTGGTCTAAATTTCAACCAATCTGAGTTGCATACTGAGTGGTAGATAAGTAATGGCTAAATGTGATGTTTCTTATCTGAGAATATATGTTTCTTCAATATTTTCATGTAAAATATGCGTCAAATATTTTACTGCAGTGGGAGTAGCGGCCAAGGATAGGGCAAAAACTTATTGATGACAAGTTTATGTAAATTAGACAGCAAAATGAAAATTTCAAGTGGCCTGTAACAACAAAAACGTCTGTCCAGCAAGGAGTTGGATTAATTATTAAGAAAGCTGGGGAGTGACTGTCCCACTGCACTGATGGATAGAATCAGTGTCTCTGGGTCAGTGACTTCTGGCAGATGTCTGCTAGCCCCAAAAGCCACAGTTGAGGGTAGAAAGAGGAAGATGCTAGAGAGAACGCTCATAATGGACAATAACAGCTCCTTCTACTCCCAGGGAATCTTTCCATTTGGGAACATTGAAAGGTTTTGCGGACAGTCATTACAATTACTAAAGCGTTGGAAAGCCCATGCTCTCTCTTCCTCATTTTAGCCATTGAGCCACTGAGGAAGTCTAAGGACATGAGGTGTGTCCCTGGAGAAGTGCCCCTAGCTGGTTGTTGGGGGTAAGCAGAGCCACAGCCTCCAGATCTTATTCAAGGTGCAGTGGACGTTCCATGAGCTCTCTTGTTCTCAAACGATCTGCTTCACAGCGTAGGACTAGGGCCATAGCAGGTGCCATTGAACTGTCTGGATTTCCATCACCTCCAGCCTGTGGACTGACAAGGTCCGGGTCGACGCTCCCTCCCTCCCTTAGGCTGGATGTGCTGAGCCACATGTGATGGGGTGCGGCTGGGCTGGGGACCACCCAACATGTCCTCTCTGTACTTCCTTCCCGGCATCACTCTCCACCTGTTCCTGCTCCAGCCAATGACTCAGTCTCAGCACACCCACTCCTCAGTACTCGCATGGAGAAGAACTCTCACTTCTCTGATTTCTGTTCCAAGAAGGCGGTATGTGGACAGCACTCTGTGCTTTCGGAGGACTGCGGAGGTGGCTCTGGATGGGCCTTGGAGAGGGGCTCTGGCTCTGAGGACTGTGCTCTGGGGCTTGTGCTGGTTGTCTGCACCGCCCGCTCTATTTTCCACCCTTCTCCACCTGCTTGAGGCCCTGGGAGGCTGACCTGCAGGACGGCATCAAGGGTTCCCTTGCTCCAGGGCTGCCAGTTGGGTTCAGCCAATGCACAGCCTCAGAGGGATGGAGGAAACTGAGTTTGGGCACTTTATTCTGGCACCTTCAGGGCTACCCTGGGCTGGCCACGTCCTCTACCTGCCATCTTGGCTCCTGACAGGCAGCCCTTCCACCCTGCCGCTCTCTCTCTCTCTCTCTCTGTGTTTTTTTTTTTTTTGACAGAGTCTCTCTGTCACCAGGCTGGAGTGCAGTGGCGCGATCTTGGCTCATTGCAACCTCTGCCTCCTGGCTTCAAGCAATTCTCTGCCTCAGCCTCCCAAGTAGCTGGGATCACAGGCACCTGCCACCATGCCCAGATAATTTTTTGTATTTTTTGTAGAGAAAGGGTTTCACCGTGTTGGCCAGGATGGTCTTGAACTCCTGACCTCGTGATCTGCCCACCTCGACCCCCTAAAGTGCTGGGATTACAGGTGTGAACCACTGTGCATGGCCTCCACCCTGCCTCTCTGTGTGGGGTTCTGGTAAATTTCAGGCCTCGGGGTAGCAGTGAAGCCCCTAGCAGACCCTACAAGCCCTGAGGCATTGAAGCCCCTTATGCCTTTCTTCCCCCTCCATCCCTCGTCCACGGCTTTGTCAAGGGTTTCTTTGTGAAATTCTCCTGAAATCATCCCGAGTGTGCCATCTGTTTCCCACAGGGCCCCTGAGTGGTTCCTTTGTTTATATGAATTGAATAGATGCCCATCTCATGGCGTCTTCAGGATTAAATGGGCTAACACATGAGAAGCATTCAGCATAATGACACATAGTTAGGTGTCAAGGTCCAAGCTAGCTCAGTAAGTGCTAGCTCGAGATGCATTTTCCAGGGGAGCTGGCTGGTGCATCGACTCCGTTCAATTCGATCCTGCCAAGATTTATGAAGCCCCCACTAAGTGCAAGACCAGAGCCAGCCATTTCCCAGGTGACAAAGGTGCATGAGTGAATTCAGCACAATCCACTCCCTGTGAGCACTTACTGGCATCAGGGACCTGAAGGAAGAAAACTGGCCTCTGTAAGGAATGAGACCTGGCCTGCACAGGGTCAGGGGATGCTTTGTTGAGAACATAACCACAGACACAACCCAAGCTGAGCAAAGGGCAGTGGCCAGGGCGATGCACCCAGAGCACCATGCAAAGGCCCTGCACAGGAAGGGTGCTGTGTGGCTGCAGCAGAAGCAGGGAAGCAGGGGCTGTTGGTGGGACACACGGAAGATGACACGGGAGTTGGGGGTGAGGGGGGCGGCTAGATGGCGCAGGATCTGTAGGCCAGGGTCAACATTTTGGTCTTTATTCAAAACACACACACAACCAAAGTCATTGAGGTATTTTAAACATGGATGTGTGTGTGTGTTCTTGGCTATTTCAAGACATTGCTTTGGCTGCAGCAAAGAGAATGGTCTGGAGGAGCCCGCTGCTATAGTCTGGGAGGAAGATGACAGCTTGGGGTGGAATGGTGCCGGAGGAGAAGGGGAGAACTGGAGCTGTCCAAAGGCATCAGGAAAATACAAACGGCAGGGGTGGGGTAAATATGGAGCGGGTGGGGAGGCGGATGAACTAGAAAGTTGGGGGTGGGCCGGATATGGAGGGTGAGTATCGGCATCAAAGAAAACTCCTAGACTTCTGGCTGACTGGTGATGTCATCACCCAAGAAATACAATAGTGGACAAAGATCTGGTGTGCAGGGTCAGGAAAGACCATGAATTCAGTCTTGTGTTTGATGTGGCCTTTGAGACATGGAGATACAGAAATCAAGAAGCAGCTGGATACAGGCATTTGGAGCTCCAAGGGGAGAGCTGAGCTGGCGATGTGAGTTTCACAGTCATTAGAAGACAAATGATAATTAAAGCCGTGGGCTGGCACTGGGAGACTGCCCAGCTAGAGAGTCCGTGAAGAACCCCAGAGAGCTAAAGGCAGAGCAGGGACACATGGGACAAAAACCCAAAGGAGTGTTGCAAGAAAAAGGGAGTCGCCCACAGTGTCCGATGTCCTGAGAAGTCAGGAGGGGAACTGGAAAGTGTTGCATTTAGTAACATGGAAGTCATCGGTGACCCCGGCAAGCACCCTTTCCAGGGGCCATGGAGGTCAAAACTGGCTGGGAGTGGCACGAGGAGACAGAGGGAGTTTTTGTACTCATTGACTTTTGTTTTCCATTTTCTCAAGAAACTTGACCGTGAAATGGTAGCTGGAGAGAAGTAAGAGGGTCAAGGGAAGGTTTACACCTTTCTTTTAAGAAGTGAGAGATTCAAGCATAGTAAACTGTCGGTGAGACAGATCCGGGTGAGAGGATGCAGTTGAACATTGAAGAAGGAGCCAGGTGGACATGGGGCGAGGCTCACTAAGAAGGCGGATGATGCCAGCGAAGCTCAGAGACAGGGACTGGCCTAGGAGGAGGGAATCAGATTGGGTAATGAGGCAGGTGTAATGAGATTTCTAGGCAGGCAGGAGAAGTTAAAGGGCTCCTACCTAAGGATTTTATTTAATCTGTCAAATAGGAGGTGGGGGTTTGGTGGTCTGAGAAGAGCAGTATCACCTGGGCTGGGGTGCGTGGCTTGATCATGACTCACTGCAATCTTGACCTCTTGGGCTCAAGTGATCCTCTCACCTCAGCCTCTGGAGTAGCTGGGACTACAGGTGTGCACCACCACCCCGAGCTAATTAAAAATTTTTTTTGTAAAGACAGGGTCTTGCTATGTTGCCCAGATGGTCTTGAATTCTTGGCTTCAAGTGATCCTCTCGCCTTGGCCCTCCCAAAGTGCTGGAATTATAGGAGTGTGCTGCCTTGCTTGGCCAGACAAATATTTATTAAACTTACTATGTGTTGCCAAAGAATTAAAGAAATACCATCTGAGCCATACATAAATACATACTATAGCGGTAATAATAGTAAGATTAACGATGCTGAGTTGATTTACGGGCCAGGCAAGGGAATATACCAGTGAAGAAATTCACTGATGTGTTTTCTGGGAGGAGAAAACTTACGGTTTTGTTTTTGTTGTCGTTGCTTGTTTTTCTTATTTTAAAGAATTAGAAAAAAATGGTTTCTCAGTGGTTATGCTAATTAAGGATTGGCAACTTGCAACCTGGGTAGGACAGAATGAGGCCTTAAATCTCAATAAATTTGGCTAAAAAAAAAGTCGGATTGAGGCTGGGCGTGGTAGTGCACGCCTGTAATCCCAGCACTTTGCGAGGCCAAGGCGGCCAGATCATGAAGTCAAGAGATCAAGACCATGCTGGCCACCATGGTGAGACCCCGTCTCTACTCAAAACAGAAAAAAAGTTAACTGGGTGTGGTGGCGCGCCTGTGCTCCCCACTACTTGGGAGGCTGGGGCAGGAGAATCACTTGAACCTGGGAGGCGGAGGCTGCAGTGAGTGGAGATCAAGACACTGCACTCCGGCCTGGCGACAGAGTGAGACTCCGTCTAAAAAAAAAAAGAAAGAAAAGTTGCATTGTTCGCTGGTCACAAAGGTCATCAGTGAGATTTAGCATGGGTCCTGGGTCCCTTCAGCTGGTTAGAACCAGCAGAGGTGAACACAGCAAAGGCTGCTCTCTGGGAAAGCCTTTTCCTTTTGCAATGAAAAGTGTTGTCTCTGCCTGGATACAAGGGTGGTTCCCGCCCTAAGAGTCTGTGGCAGTGAGAGCCCACAGGAGGGCAGCTGACCCAGCCCTGGGGAGTCGGGCCTTCAGGGACATGCCTGGTGGCCGGGAATTACCCTGGACAAGTGAGCTGAGCGTGGCCTGGACTGTCTCCCCCAGGTGGAGGGAGCAGCCAGGCCTATGCTCTGAGGTCGTGGAAGCCAAGCAGGCTAATAAGAGTGTGGACCCCCGAGCCAGTGTGTCTGAGCTAGGATGTCCTTCTGCTTCTCCGCTGTGTGACCTTGGAAACACTACTGAGTTTCTCGAAACCACAGGTTCCTCATTTGTCAAAGGTGGGTGGTAACTGCACTTAATCACAAGGGTGTGGTGAGGCCAAATGAGATAATTCATATAAAAGTGCACTTAGCTTGATGCTAGGCACGTAATAAGCACTTAACAAACATGAGCTATTATTACTCCTCAGAGCCAAAGAATGCAAGAGAAGGAAGGGATTTGGCAAAGACATTTACCTCCTTATTTTACAGATGGAAAAGCTTGGCCTAACAAGATTAAGTGACCTTCCTAAGGTGAGCTGGTTTCTAGCAGAGCCAGTCCTGGAACCTAGGTGTTCTGTTTCTCAGTGTCATCTGATGAAAAGGAAGCGTATGTGTAGTCCCTACGAGCAGGTTTTGGAGTTAAAGAGGCCTAGGTTCAAATCCTGCTCTGCCACTTCCTATTGTGTGACGTTGGGCACAAGAGTAAACCTTTTTAAGCTTTTGTTTCCTCCGTTGCGAATGTGGCTAAACACGTGCTCAGTAAGTTGTTAGAGAGATTAAGTCAGATGAAAGGTACGAGGACGTAGGCAAGACACGCAGCAGATGGAAGCTTCCTTGTGCCATCTTCTGCCCTCTCCTCTCCTTTGCTAAGACTGAACTTCAAAATGAAGCATTGCATGGAAGCCAGCCCTAGAGTGAGTGAGTGAGTGCGTGGTGATTTCCCCACCCAGCCTCAGGTTCAGGGCACTGGTCTTGCAGAGTTTGCCCAACTCAACAGGTACAAATTCATAGTCACAGAGTGAGCTGTGCAGAAAAGACAAACAAAAGTGCAGGGGAGTGACTCTGGAACACCCAGCAGGACAGGTGGGGCAGGGGACAGCGGGAGAGGTGGCATTTAGGCTGAAATGTGGGATGGGGTGACATGCCCTGGGTCTTAAATGCCCTGCTCAAGGACTGCTTGTTCCCAGACAATGGGGAGTCATGAGAGGTTTTGGAGTGAGGGAGTGACGAGACCTGTGTAAGGGTTATTGCCGAGTTTAAAATGAGGAAACTGAGGCCAGTATAAGAAAATTAAATGCCAATTTATTCAGCTCTGGGGTGAGGTTCTATGGTCTGGAGAAAGGGGCCAGAGAAGTTGCGCTGACTTCCTGGGGTTGGGGCGGGGGGGTGGGGGTGGGGGTGGGGGGGTTAGGGCTAGGAGGAACCAGCAACAGCTGGGTGCTCTGATTGGGTCCGGGGGAGCGGGATTGAGACCGGGCAGGCCGCTATTGGTTGGCGGGTTGTTGGGCGGGTTTTCCGGTGTGAGAGCCGGCCAGAGCCTTCCAGGGGAGCCATGTGGCAGAGCTCGGTCGGGTGCAGAGCCTGGTGCCGGGTGCAGAGTCAGGTGCTGAGTGCAGAGGTGGGTGTGTCTGGCCTCCCCGGGCAGCCGGCCTTACAACCTGAGTTACTTTGGAATTACCCTCAGGCCTTCAGGAGTCGTTCAGCATGAAGGCAGAGATGGGAAGGAGGGGAAGAGGACTGGCAGAAAGGAGGGAGGTGGAGGAGCTGTTTCGTAGGCAGAAGGAAGGTGCCCTGGTGGGACGTGGAGGCCCAGGAAGGCGGCAGGGCGAAGACGATGCTGAGGTTATATCAGGAGTGGCAATGCTATCTGGCCCACATACTGTCCTTGGAATCCAAGATTTATTCCACATGTGTGTCTGGGGTTGGGGGAGGCGCCTCTGAGTAGGTAGCGCCTACAAGCCTAGTTCATTGTGACTTTCCTTTCACATGGAAGTGTGCACGTCGGTCGTCAAGGCGCTGGTGGGAAAAGAAGGCCCTGCCCTGGGAGCTCCTTCCAGGGGTCTCCGCTCCCACGGCCTCAGCTGGTCAGACCTCAGCTGGCTCCCACTCAGGTGGCCGCCCTCTGTTTCTGTCCCCTCAGCCTCCTCTGTGTGTTCCTCTGGGAGAAGCAGATGCCTGTGGCGACATCCGTTAGAAAGCTTGGATGGGTCCCTGCCATCCTGAGGAGTGCTTTGCAAACCGTCTGCAGTGAAGGACCAGTTTCTAACACATTCCCAAGCCATCACAGGTCACTGCTTTTATAAAATACAACAGAGAATAAATTTCTAGAAAAGCAGAATTAAAAAGACATGTAGAATATACCTCCTGGTTTTCTGTTATTAGATTCCATAGACATACATTACTGTGTAAATTGCTGTAAATTTTTAGCCTCCATTTCCATATCTATTGTCGTGGACTGGTAACTATTTGTAGTCTGGAGCCCCCAGGGTACCTGTGGCAAGAGGGCAGAGCTTACCTTCCTCCTGCATTGGCTCCGGCACTCCGTGGCCTCGCCCACTTGCCCCAGGGCAGGCTGACTCCTCTCTCACCAGCACTGCTGCTTTCCCTGCAGCTTTCTCATGCTAATTTATGCTCCCTCCGCTCCAGAATGCTCCACCCGGCTACCACCTCTCTGTTGCTGCAGCCACTGTATATTGGGTGTATCCTAATCTCCATGATTTCAGTGAATCCATGTAACGGAGCGGGAATGTGTGTGATTACTTACAGCTTTCATAAATTGGAGGCGGTCTGTGTTATCACTGTAACAATTCTTGGCCAGGGAATGGCCACCTCTCGGGACCAGGAAGAGTTCCATACTGGATTTTTGCTGGAACTAGAGGGAAGCTGGGCTGATGGAGCACAGTGCTGGGAATACCTGTGGCCGTACGTGGGACTTCAAGGGATGAGAGTCGAGAGCGGTGGCACACAGAGGAAGGGGAAGCCGAGGCATGCGGGGACAGACCCTGCTTCCCCGAAGTTCCTGGCCTTCCTTGCTGTGGTTGGGTGCTTGAGGCTGGGTGCTGTGGGATGCCAGGCAGCTCCTCATTAAGGACAAAGTGTGGCTCCCCAGCTCTTGGGACTGCTGCCGGCGGGCAGTGCTCAGCTGTCGGCCTTCTTTGTAACTGCCTCTGTTGACGACAGCCGCCTCTCCCACGTCATAGCCCTTCCCAGGACAGCCGGTAGCCCGTGACATGATGGCCTGGAGGCCTAACTTCTGGGCTTCAGTGTCAGTTCCCGGCAGGGCTGGCCGAGCTCTTTACATGATGGCTCAGTTGCCCTCTGCCCCGTCCTGCTGCTGCAATCATCAGCCTGCTCCTAATACTATCAGTGGGAGGAGAAAATAGAGCTGTTTCCTAGAAGAAAAGACCCCTGGAGCATGGGGTGGAGCAGATGGGTAGAATCATGGAATAGAGCATGGGGCTGTAAGGAGCTTCACGGGGCCACTGGGTCCAGAGCAGGAAGGAAGAACTTCAAAACCTTCCATCCGAGGAGCGGTTGGCAGAGCAGAGAATCTTGAACTGGAGAAGCAAAGATGCATGGGGAATATGACAGCAGGCGTCACATACTGGCTGCCAATCAGGTACAGCTTGGGTCCGACTCCTGCTGGGTCTCCCAGTTTCAGCCCTGGACCACCTACGGTCCATTTTCACACCGTTTAATAAGTCATGTGGCTCCCCAGCTTCAAACCCTCCCTGTCTTCTTGCTGCGTGAATAGAATCCGAGCGACTTGCTGCGAGGCCTTTCATAATCTGCCCTCACCTCCCTTTCCAACCTGTGGCTCTTCCCTCACTCCCCCTTCTCCCAGCTGATCCTTGAATTCGCCAGCACATTCAGCCTCGGGGCCTCTGCACCTGCCACCACCTTGACTGTTCTGAAGTGTGTTCTTCTATGAATCCTTCATTTCCCCACTCCCTCTGCTGTTCAGTCTCTGATCAAAGGTCCTTTCCTAAGAAAGGTCTTGAGTTTTTACCTCCTGATCCTGCTTTACAGTCTTCATAGCACTCTGCTCCCTGAAATGGTTTTGTGTCTTCGTTGGTTAAATGATTTTGTGTCCTATCTCCCCCACAACAGATATAAGCCCCAAGGGGACTGAGCTGTGTCTGTCCTGTGGCCACTGCAACCCCAGCGGGTGTTGTGGCTTTGGCATACAGCAGTGCTTAAAAACAATGTGTTGAGTGAAAGAATGAATGAACGCGAGCTGCAGAAGTAGCCCCAGAGAGCTGCTGTAGGCAGGCTCAGAGCCTCGCCAGTCCGTGAAGGGAGGCTGCCGCTTAGCAGAGATCCAGCAAGTCATTGGGAATATGGGATTTGGAATCAGACAGGAGAGGGTTTGAGTCTTGGCTCCGTCACTTCCCGCCTGGCTGCAGGCCTTGGATGAGTTATTTGATGTTGAAAGACCTCAGTCCCTTCATCTGTAAAGACAGGGGTTTGATTAGCAGCCACCCTGAGAGGTGCTGGGCTGATGATAAGCTGCTTCTGAAGCCCTGGGCAAGTGCCGCCGCCTTAGCCAGCGCTAAATAGATGTTTGCTGTTTCGTTTCAGCACCAGGCCCCCAAGGCCACAGGAGCTGGGGGCTGTGCTTAAGGAAGCACCAGGCTGCTGCCATCCCTCTCACACGCACCACGTGTCTTTTTGCCTTTTTGTTAGAGACGTGGTCTCGCAGTCTCGCTCTGTTGCCTAGGCCGAAGTGCAGTGGTGTGAGCGTGGCTCACCACAGCCTTGACCTCCTGGGCTCAAGTCCTCCTGCCTCAGCTTCCCAGTAGCTGACACCACAGGCATGTGCCACCACCCCTGGCTAATTCTTAAATTTTTTGTAGAGACAGTGTTTTCCTTATGTTGTCCAGGCTGCTTTTAAAATTCCTGGACTCAAGCGGTCCCCCTGCCTCAGCCTCCCGGAGCACTGGGATCACAGGCATGGGCAGCACTGCGCCTGGCTGGTTTTTCTTTCCTGTGGCACTAACCACCCCCACAGAGGGAAAGTAAACAGCCTAGCCCTAGGTGGAGGGTGGCTGGCACAGGGACAGAGATGTCCAGACTGTCACTTCTCCACTGCCCTCCTCCAACATGACCTCATCGTGGGAGCCAGGTGAGGAAATGCATCACCACTGCTTTTTCACATTATTTAGAGTGTTACACACATGGTGGTCAGGCACAGTGGCTCACACCTGTAATCCCAGCACTTTGGGAAGCCGAAGCAGGCAGATTGCATGAGCTCAGAAGTTAGCGACTAGAAACACAGTGAAACCCCCCGCCTCTACTAAAATAGAAAACAGCTGGGCGTGGCGGCGGGCGCCTGTAATCCCAGCTACTTGGGAGGCTGAGGCAGGAGAATTGCTTGAACCCAGGAGGTGGAGGTTCCAGTGAGCCTAGATTGAGCCACTGCACTCCAGCCTGGGCGACAGAGCAAGACTCCGTCTCAAAACACACACACACACACACACACACACACGCACACACACACGCGCGCGTGCGCGTGTACGTGCGTGTGCGTGGTAACATTGCTCACATCACTTGAATCTGCAATACTGTATGAAGTTGGAGTGTGTGGCAAGAAGCACCTCTTCAAGGGTGGTGGGTGAAGGCAGGAGGGGCCCTCCCACAGGCCTGGAACCCATGCGAGGTGGCTGCCTTCCTCCCACCCTGCACCTTCCTCTGCCTCTGGCTAACACCTGGGTGGTGGGCTTTATGCATCTTGACCCAGAAAAGAGCTAGTCACAATCCATCAATATGATGGAGGGGATATCACTGTATACCAGGCAAATACAGGCTCAGCTGCCGATTCCCACATGCCTCCAGCCTCTTTTGATGGCCAGGGATCTTTCTTGCTTCTGTTCACATGAGAACAACAGTTGGCTCTACCCATGTAATGAGGCAAACACTTTTTTTTTTTTTTGAGACGGCGTCTTGCCCAGTCACCCAGGTTGGAGTGCAGTGGCGCGATCTTGGCTCACCGCAATCTCCACCTCCCGGGTTCAAGTGATTCTTCTGCCTCTGCTTCCCGAGTAGCTGGCATTACAGGTGCCTGCCACCACACCCAGCTAATTTTTGTATTTTTAGTAGAGATGGGGTTTCACCACATTGGCCAGGCTGGTCTCAGACTCCTGACCTCGTGATCCACCCGTATCAGCCTCCCAAAGTGCTGGGATTACAGGCGTGAGCCACTGCGCCTGGCCATGAGGCAAACACTTACATAATGTGTACTTAATACATACTGGACACCGTTCTGAAACACTACCAGCACTGCCTGTATAATTCTCCTGGCAACCCTTTGAGGTGGCTACAGTCATTAGCCCCATTTTACAGATGAGCCACGGTTCCTTGGTGAAGTTCAGCCACTTGCACAAGCTTGCATGGCTGGTAAGTGACCAGGCCAGGATTTGGACTGAGGCCATGCAGCCACAGAGTCAGTGCACTTCACCACCACGTGACGTGGCCTATTCCCAAGGGGAATGGCTTGCCTTGTAGGCGATGAGCTGCCCATCATTGTGAGCGACAGGTAGAAGTGACCAAGCTAGACAGGGGTCTCCTCCATGTATGTAGCGTGTCCTCTGCGTGGAAGTCTGAGCTACGCACTGCCAACGCCATCTCATTTCAGCCCGATGACACCGCTGCCAGATGGAACCACCATTCCTCTATATGGATTTAGAAAGATTAAGTAACTGGCCCGTGATCTCTGGCTGCTGAGGGCTGGAGCTGGGACTCAAAACAGTTTTGCTTAATGCAAATCCCAAGCTCTTCACCTCTTATCAGGGATGGTGTCCAGTGAGGGTTGGCTGGACTAGATGACTTTTAGGGTCCTAGCCAATCCAAGATGCTGAGGTGCTGAGAAAGGGGCAAACTCCTCTCGTTACTAGCTCTAGCTCTCCCTAGTTACTATGCCAAAAATACTAGTCACCACATTTCAGTTTTTTTTTTTTTTTTTTTTTGAGACAGACTCTCATTTTGTCGCCCAGGCTGGAGTGCAGTGGCAGGATCTTGGCTCATTGCAACCTCCACCTCCTGGGTTCAAGCGATTCTCCTGCCTCAGCCTCCTGAGTAGCTGGGATTGCGGGTGTACACCACCATGCCCGGCTAATTTTTGTATTTTAGGAGAGACGGGGTTTTACCATGTTGGCCAGGTTGGTCTTGAACTCCTGACTTCAAGTGATCTGCTCCCCTCAGTCTCTATTTCAGTTTTTATGTTTAAGGATGTATTTCTCTTCTCTTTTCTCTAAAAAAAAACAAACAAAACAAACAAACAAAAAAAAAAAACCCAAGTTTTTTTCTGAAAAGTTGCCTGAGGAACAGAGTTAATAAAGACCCTTAAAGGATCAGCTCTCTCTGCTGGGCATGTGAGTCCCCTCTGGGGCCTTGAGGAGAAGTCATGGTCATTCCTGGTGGCACCCCCACCTTCCCCCATCCACTGCTGCTGCATCTGACACCCCTGGGCACAGGAGTCTGCACCCCAGGTCTCTGTGATTAATCCCGTGGTCAATTTTCAGATCTCGTCCTGCTTGCCCCATCCACAGCGCTTGGCACGTGGGTCAGCCCGGCTTGACTTGCCTTCTTCATCCGGCTTCCTCGATGTCCCATCTCTTGGTTTTCCTACTTGGCTTTTCCAACTTATACTTGGAACATAGATCTCCCCTTTGAACTGCAGATGCATAAATCTGTCTACTTGACATTGCCTTGGATGTCTTGAAGGCATTTCAAACTTAGCAGGTCCCACACTTAGCTCCTAATTGTCAGTCTCGCCCCCAGCACATGCCCCTCTTGGTGTTTCCTATCACAGTTGAGGACAACCTCATTCTAGTTTCTCAGGCCTCAAACCTTAAGTCATCCCAAGCTCCTGTCTCTCACATATCTCATCTGTCAACAAATCCCATAAGCTCTACCTTCAAAATATGTCCAGAATCCAGCCACATCCCACCACCTCCACTGCTAACACCTGGCTCAGTAGCTCCTAGTAACCTGGTGGGCACTGTCTTCAGCCTGATCTTGACACAGTAGCCGGAGTATGAAGACACGGGGTAGATCATGCCTGTCTTCTCCTGCAAACTCTCCTGTGAGTTCCTCCTAGTCAAAGTCAAACCTTACTTGGCCCTCCAGACCTCACCCCTGCATCCCCCCACTGGACCTTCCCTCCCCCGCCTCACCCCTTTGCTAGCTGTTTCAGCTCAACTGGTCTCCTGGCCATTCCCTGAACCTGACACACACTCTCCTACCCCAGGGCCTGTGCCCTGGCTCTCCCGGTGAGGAAGACACTCTCCTCTCCGTCTCCACTGGTGGGCTGCATCCTTCATTGCTGCTCACATTTCCCTTTCCCAGGGAAGCTTTTACCGGGACCTCTGCTCACCCTCTTCTCCCCTGAATATTCCCTGTCTTCCTCTCCTATTTTGCTTTTCTCTGTGCCACTTACGGCACATGTAACAAATGAATCTATCTCTTTATTTATTTTCACTGTATGTTTGTTAAAACATACACTTGAAGAGGGCAGGAGTTTTGTCTGTTTTGATCAGGCTCCACCCCGGAAGGTAGGAGAGTGTTCAGCACAGCAGGTGCTCAGTACATGCTGCTCCGGAATCAGCATCCAACGGGTCAGGATGCAGGCTGTGGAGCCCTCTGGTCGGGAACTCTGTCAGTCACCGCTTTCCTTGGGAGACTCACATCTTGGAAACTCAAGTCCTCAATAGCTCTTGAAATCTAGGAATCTTGAGAAGAGGCCTGGATTGAGGATTCAGACGTGGGCCCTCAGATGGGTAAGAAACGAGGAATCTGTGTCTCCTAGTGGGGACAGAAGAGCCAGGTGACAGGCCAGGCAGGTGGACAGGGCCTGGGCAGGGGGCGGGCGGACAGCCACACGGGGCGGGAGCCTGGGGATTTCGCTGCCTAGCTGGTGGCATTGAACAAGTTACTTAACCTGCCTGAACTTCCGTTTTATGTTTTTGGAGGAAACAGCCATAGCGCTCTGTCTCTGTCAGGGTCCCAGTGGCGACCGATGGCCCGAGTTCCGCTCCACAGTGCAGGTGGCGGGCACGGAGGGATGGCGGGGCGACAGCCCAGGAAGCGTAGGGGCGGCAGGGTGCCTGGGGGCGGGGGTTGGGAGACGGCCGGGAGGATCCCGACCTTATCGGACGATCGGAGCGGGCGGAGCCGCGGTCTGGGCCGCAGGGAGGCGGGGCGCGAGGGTGTTCCTGGGGGCGGGGGGCCGATCCAGCGCCTAGAGGAGTTTTCCCCAATTCGCCCGCCCGCGCCCGGCCTGGCCCAGTTGCACCGCGAGCGCTGCGTACACTGGGGGCGGCAGTCGGTCTGTCAGTCCTCCTGCCAGGTTCCGCCGACCTCACCTGCAGCC
This sequence comes from Sapajus apella, assembly GCF_009761245.1. Lineage (NCBI taxonomy): Eukaryota > Metazoa > Chordata > Mammalia > Primates > Cebidae > Sapajus > Sapajus apella. The sequence continues at coordinate 320,133 of NW_022437098.1, read as the reverse complement.
CGCGCCTGCAGCCCCGCACCTGCAGCCCCGCACCTGCAGCCCCGCACCTGCAGCCCCGCACCTGCAGCGCGTGCCTGCCACCCTCTGTTTCCGCCCGCGCCTGCAGCCCCGCACCTGCCGCCTGCACCTGCCACCCGCACTTGCAGCTCCGCGCGCGGCCCGGCTACAGCATGGCAGACCAGGCGCCCTTCGACACGGACGTCAGCACCCTGACCCGCTTCGTCATGGAGGAGGGCAGGAAGGCCCGCGGCACGGGCGAGCTGACCCAGCTGCTCAACTCACTCTGCACCGCCGTCAAAGCCATCTCCTCCGCGGTGCGCAAGGCGGGCATCGCGCACCTGTGAGTCGGGCCTCGGCCGTGGGCCCCGTCCTGTCTGTCTGTCTACGTGGGGAGCCTGCCCGGCGGGCCGCCCTTGGGCCCTCTGGTCCACCTGTCGTCAGCCTCTGTCTGTCCGTCTGAGTCTGAGCGCTTCTCTCGCTCACTCTCTGGTAGCCCTCTCTCCTCCTTCACTCTTTCTGGAATTGGAGTCCCAAGGCAGGTTTCTAATTCAGTATCTCTTTGACCTGAAACAAGACCTGTTAGGAGCGAGCGCTCCCCCACCCCAAGCAGGCTAGGAGGTCGCCTGTGTGTCCAGAGCTCTTAGGAGCAGCGGGGCTCATGTCCAGAGGAGCTCCCGTGGGCTGCCCCTTGCTGGGACAGTTGTCATGCCGCCAGAAACAGGGAACATTCAGAACTGCAAAACCCCTACCCATCTGCGATGACGGTGTGTGCAGCCCCTGCCCAATTAGTGGATAGCTCAAAAGTTGTAGAATGGCTGTGAATGAGTCATGAAGTGCATCTCGAATGTCACTGAGCACCGGAATCATTTGGGATCTTGGTAAGATGTGCACCCTCTTTCCATAGCTCTGGGGAAGGTCCTGAGGTTGTGCATTTCTAAGAAGTTCTCCTGTGGTGGGTGCTGCCCATCAGATACTGTTTGTCTACTGATCACATTGTGAGTAGCAAGGGGTCAGGAGGTGTGGTGACTTAAAGGACCCCTTCTTGTGAGGTTTTTTGTGAGTCACACAGTATCCTTTGGTTTGTGCTGGTATGCACAGGTATTTTCTAGCTAATTGATCCTCACTTTAACTGAAGGATAACTGCGTTTTCAGATTGTCCATACACCTTCTAACATTCCCCACACTTACGTATGCTATGAAAATGACACTGGATGCTCATAGCTGACCTGAACAAATATAATCCTGCTACTTTGGTTCAGAATGCATTTCTCCATTTTAAAAAGCTCTCCTCTGCCCCCAGTCCCCCAATCTAGATTCCTTCTCTTACTGGTCGGCTGTCTGGCTTTGATCCTACAGTGTGAATTGGCAGAAGTAATTCGTGTAAAGGAGTTGTATGATCACATTTATTTTCGGATATTAAGCAGGCATGTTAAGGAAGGTGATGACTCCATTACTGTTGCTTCTGGCCCCTCTTAATAATACATTCCTAAGGATTCTTTGCTTTAGAAACATACCCAGGGGAAATCTTACTTAAACTTTAATTTACAGCTAGGATAGGTGGCTCACAGTGTTAACTGCCTTTGAGGACCACGGATATATTTTAAGAAGAGGGCTTGTCCACTGGATGTGGTGGGTCACACCTGTATTCCCAGCACTTTGGGAGGCTGAGATAGGAAGATCACTCGAAGGAGTTCGAGACCAGCCTGGCCAACATGGTGAAATCCTGTCTCTGCTAAAAATATAAAAATTAGCATGGCGGCAGGTGCCTGTAATCCCAGCTACTCGGGAGGCTGAGGCAGGAGAATCACTTGAACCCAAGAGGTGGAGCCTGCAGTGAGCCGAAATCGCATCAGCACATTCCAGCCTGGTCACAGCTTGAGACTCCAGAAAAAAAAAAAAAAAAAAAAAAAAGAGCTTGTCATGTCTGATACTGTTTTAAAAATGTGTCAGTACCTTTTGTACCTCCAGAGAGACTCAGAAATGCAAGATGTGTTTTGATGTGTCCCACTTCTTTATTTTCGTTTCTTTTTTTTGAGACGAAATTTTGTTCTTACCTAGGCTGGAGTGCAATAGCGCAATCTTGGTTCACTGCAACCTCTGCCTCCCGGGTTCAAGTGATTCTCCTGCCTCAGCCTCCCGAGTAGCTGGGATTACAGGCATGCACCACTACGCCTGGATAATTTTGTATTTTTAGTAGAGATGGGGTTTCTCCATATTGGTCAGGCGGGTCTGAATTCCTGACCTCAGGTGATCTGCCTGCCTTGGCCTCCCAAAGTGCTGGGATTACAGGCGTGAGCCACTGCGCCTGGCCTGAGGTGTCCCACTTTCTAAGTAATCTTAGATGGCAGAACTTCAGATAGTGAGATTTTGATAGTGGGCCTGGATGAAGCATGATAATTTTGGCTACATAAGATATGTGTATAATTTATTTATTTCTTTTCAGATGTGGTCTCACTCTGTTGCCCAGGCTGTAGTGCAGAGGTGTGATCCTGGCTCACTGCAGCCTCCACCTCCCGTGCGGAATTGATGCTCCCACCTCAGCCTCCCCAGTAGCTGGGACCATAGGCATGTGCCACCATGCTGGCTAATTTTTGTGTTTTTGTAGAGATGGGGTTTTGTATTTTTTTTTTCTTTTTTTTTTTGAGACAGAGTTTCGCTCTTGTTACCCAGGCTGGAGTGCAATGGCGCGATCTCCGCTCACCGCAACCTCCGCCTCCTGGGTTCAAGCAATTCTTCTGCCTCAGCCTCCTGAGTAGCTGGGATTACAGGCACGCACCACCATGCCCAGCTAATTATTTTTTGTATTTTTAGTAGAGATGGGGTTTCACTATGTTGCCCAGGCTGGTCTCAAATTCCTGGGCTCAAGTGTTTTGCCCACCTTGGCCTCCCAAAATCCTGGGATTACAGGTATGGGCCATTGTGCCTGGCAGATATGTATACTTTTATAACAGATAGTTGTGAATACTAGGTTTTAAAGAAATATTATCATGTTGCACTCATTGACAAAAATTTAAACCATTCAAAAGAACCTAAGGGAAGAGTGAAATCCACCCCATATCTATCCCATGGGGTATCCACTATAAGTAATTCACTGCTTATTTTTCCAGACACTTTTTTATACTCATAAGAGTTTATACATGAACACATATTTACATATGCCTATAAGCAAATAGCAGACAAAATGGGATCACACTCAACACAAGTTTCTGTAGTTTACTTTGTCATTTAATATTATTCAAGGAACGGTCAGGACATCTACATCTGCCTCCTCTTTCGCTGCTGTGTGCTGCTCCCCTGCACACATTACTGAGGCTTTTCTCTATTTTGGGGCACTTAGGTTTTTACTAGTCTTTGGGTATTACGGTGCTGTACCCTTGCAACTGGTGTCCTTGCCTGGTTGTTGGGGTAACTGACAGGGAGGGCTAGATACTGGACGCTGAGCTGATCCCGTGGGAAGTTCAGCGTTCGGCCATTCTCAGTATCACATGTCATCACGCAGGTAGCATGATTCTCAAGTCAGGACCCCAACTTACATTTTAGTCCAGGCTTTGAAATCCGAAATGAAAAACGAACAGGCCTGCAAAGAGCTTGTTGGTGCTGAAGATTGGACCTCTAAGAGCACGTACCCAGAGGGATGGGGTGATTGCAGATCTGCAGGAACCTCACTGCAGCCGGTTTAGGAAGCTACCCGTGATCGTTATGGAAGCATCAGGAGTTTGAGCACAGAGCCTGGTGTTTGTTCTCTCACTTGCTCTCTCTGTCAGCCTAAAGTTGCTATTGTAGTAACGTTCATTGCTTTTATTAAAATGTTCATGGAATCATTGAGTTTCAAACTGAAAGAGACTCAACAGTCACCTAGTCTGTCACCTTGTTGTACAGAAAAGGACCCGGAGACCAAGGAAGACGAGGTGACGGCCTGTGGCTGGGGTCTCAGGAACCCCAGCTTGGGGCTCTTTTGGCTACACCACACATCTCTTTATTTTTTAGAAATCAATTAAAATTCACCAAACCTTAAATCTCATCCCTTAGTTACTTTTTTTTATTTGTTTGAGACAGGACCTCACTCTGTCACCTAGGCTGGAGTGCAGTGGTGCAATCTCAGCTCACTGCAACTTCTGCCTCCCAGGCTCAAGCGATCTCCCATCTCAACATCCAAAGCAGCTGGGACTACAGGAGTGCACCGCCATGGCCCACTAATTTTTGTATTTGTATTTGATTTTATTCAGTTTATTTGTTTATTTATAGATGGGAGTCTCACTCTATTGCCAAGGCTGCAGTGGTACAATTTCAGCTCACTGCAACCTCCGCCTTCCGGCTTCAAGTGAGTCTCCTTCCTCAGTTTCCCTAGCAGCTGAGATTACAGACATGAGCCACCATACTTGGCTAATTTTTGTATTTTTAGTAGAGATGGGGTTTTGCCATGTTGGGCAGGCTCGAACTCCTGACCTCAAGTGATCCACCCACCTCGGCCTTCGAAAGTGCTGAGATTAGAAACGTGAGCCACTACACTTGGCCTAATTGTTGTATTTTTAGTACAGACGGAGTTTAGCCATGTTGGCCAGGCTGTATTTTTGATGCGAATTCAGGCTTAGATGCCAAGGAGCCATTGCTTTGGGTAAGCGTGCCCTGTGAGCTTTCCCTCCGGGATTCTGGCTCCCGCCGTCAGCTCTGAAGAGAGAAACGGTGCGGATCCAGAACGGTCTGCAGCCTGAAGTCCAGCAGATGAAGTCATGGTTCCACTGTCAAATTTGAGTGTTGTCCACCTTGTTGACATTCCGTTGGGAGAAAGTGGTCCTCCAGTGGCTTAAGGCTTTTTGTTCTGTGCGGTTGACTTCCCTTTGTCTCCATTTCCAAATCACCGTCTGAAGATTTCACTGGTTTCATTCAATTTAACAAAATGTTACTGAACGTCCACCACTACAAAGTTCTAGAAGATGAGAGCAACACAGAACTTACTCTGTAGGAAAAAATATTTGTCATAATCACTTAGAATATGCAATAGAGGTTTTGAAAGATGCTTTCATAGAAGGGCCAAAAATACAATTCGGGGCAAAGGACGGTGGAGAGCCAAGAATAGGCGCGTACAGGGCAGCAAAAGGCCTGGAGGCGGGACCGCAGTTCAGGCTGGCGGTCACGCAGGGAGGTGTCCTGAGGTGGGAAAGTGTTTCTGGAAAAGTTACCCTCTCAATTTGACCAGAGCTTGGAGTACTCATGGTGGGGCGTTTCGTGGATGGGAAATTGTGCGTTCGTTGGGGAAGCATCAAATGACAAGGGTGAACATTTTACACTTTTGGGGGTATGTGAAGAGAGATACCAAGGATTTTGAAAGGTTTTTGAGTGGGGCAGTTGTGTGATTGGAGACAGATCTGGAGGTGTGGCTGGAAGTACAGTGGAAGAGGGAAAGGTTGGATATGGGAAAACCAGTGGGAAGGGGGAGGTGTGAGCTGAGTAGCCAGAGAGCTGCAGCTTTGGAGGGGAGAGGAAGGATCTGGAAGAAGTCTGAGCATGGGTTAGATGAGCAGGGCCATGAGGGAGGTTCTGAAATCGCTGGTTCTAGCGACTGAGAGCAGAGCCGTGCCACCGCAAAACAGAACATCACAGAAACAAAAACAAGGAGGAGCTGGCTTTCGGAGTCCGGGGAAGGAGGGAAGATGATCCCAGCGTTTCGGAAATGCTGAACTTGAGATGCTAGAGGGTGATCTGTGGGGAGATGGTCTAGCTGGATGTGCCTGCCTGTTTTGGCACCCTTGCCCTGAGGCAGAGAAAAGAGGAGGAGGTCTGGACCAGTTCAGCAGAACAGAAATGTGCAGGGCTTCAGAGCACGTTCTGGAGAGAGGTGGAGCCGAGCTTAGAGTCCTGGCCCTGCCATTCAATGTCTGTGAGCACTGGGCCGTTGATGTGACATCGCTGAGCCTGTTTCTCCACTTGTAAGATGCAGACAGCTGTTTTTCAGCTTCAGAGAATTATATGAGGATGAATGGAGTTCACGAATTCGGTACCAATGTTGTTAATATCGTTGTTTTCCTGAAGGCTATTTTAGGTTTTTTGGTAAACTTTTATTTGAATATTTTGTTCTTCATTCCTTGGCAGTAGTAGCCTGCATGCGATCAGCAGGGAGAGAGTCCAGGCTAGCACATGACATATGACAACAATGCTGCACACAAGAGTGGCCGCGGGAAATGGCCTCCCATCAGACTCATGCTGTGCTCAGAAGAGTTACTTTAAAATATGGGGTCCTCTCAGTTGTTTGACAGAAGTAATAAAGAGCTTCAGATCTGAGTTTAGAATGACAGGTCAGCTAATACATGTTCAGTCTTATCTTCGAATTTGTAGTTTTTGACTTTAAGCTTTTAGGAACTCTACCAGATTTATTTTATGTTTCTTGAACTCTCTTCTCCACATGACCAAAGAGTGAATTGCGACTTCATTTCCATAAAAGAAGGGCAGCCAGCCACGTGCCGTCCTGTTTGCCCATTTGGGCCCACGTGCATGTACGCAGAGGCAGGTATTTGTGACCTTTGAAAGCAGCTCTCACTAGCGCCTCTTCTTCAGTGTATTTCTGAGCCCTTGGATGTTCCCAGCTGGACAACAGCCAAGGTTCCGTGCCTGGTTACCACGAGATCAAGCAATAACAAGCCAGTGTTACCTTTGACTTTGGTGATAAGAATTAAGTAATAATTTCCCTCCCTTTTTGTTGAGCCAGGTGTTCTGAACCCGAGTCTGGTTTTTTTGTGTGCTGTGTGAAGTGTTGCTGCTGCAATGGTGTTGCTCAGTCACAGGGACTTTGGGAGAAGATGGTCCTAAGTTGCAGATCCAGGCAGCCCCCGAGGGCTTTAGTTCTGGCAGCCTCTGGCTCCAGCCCTTGTGTCCTTCAGTGCTTTAGAGGTGCTGGGAAAGGCAACCTCCCCCAGTCTTCACCAGTCTGCATGTTCAATGTCACAAACTCCATGGCTGTGAAATGGTTCCTTCTGTTTGAGGAAACATTTGCAAACTTGGAAAACAATGCTAAACTGGAATAAAAATTTCCAATGATTTCAAAGCACTGGCCACATTAACCTGTGCTTCTAAGGTGTTCCGCATCATATGAACTAAAATGACTAAGAGCTCTTTAAGCTTTTCAGTGAGGTTTACAGTAAAGAAGATATATTATAGGCAGTTTCTCGAGTTGAGTTCTGCTCCCCAAACTCCAGGAAGAGCTCCTTCATGCCTCTGGGGTTGGGAAGGGAAAGGTCACAGAAACTTCAACCCTGTCTGGTGCTTTTCCACTTGGGCTGCAGGGTGAACTAATTTGAGTAAAACTGAAGCGAAATGTCAAGAACATCTCAAATAAATAGTATCCCCAGTGAGATTTTATCAAATGTAAACTTGGAGCACTTTTTTTCTTTTTCCAGTTCCATATTGGCCATCCTCCAAGATGCTGCCTGCAAAACTGGTTTAGAGATACCTTCCCTTCCCCCAGACCTCCAAGTCACCCGAGGCTTACTTAGTGGATGCCTGTGGGGCTCTGTTAAGAGCCATGTGTCAGCCTTGGTGGGGAGCGCTGTGAACTCGGTGCACCATGTGCATTATCCAACATCCCCACAAAGCTGGCCAGAAACAGCCACTCAGGGACTTTGCACAAGTTGATGGCGGTCACATCATCAGTACGAAGCAAAGGCAGAATCTGAACTCGGGTCTTTCTGGTGCTGAATGCTTGCTTCTCCGCATGGTCATGTGATGCCAGGGGAGTTATGGGTGGGAATGGTAACATTTCTTGCACACTTGCCTATGCACTGACACTTTTCTGACCACTTTACCTGTATCAACTCAGTTATCCCCCTCTCTGTAGACTGTGAAGCAGACACACTACATTCCCATATTGCAGATGAACCAGAGGTCACAGATGCCAAGTGACATTCCCAGGATGCTGAGCATGAAGCAGAGCTGAGTATAGAGTCCCAGCCTGGGGCCTTGACCATTACGCTGTAGTTTCCTGATGAACTGGGTGGAGGGAAAGAGTCATTGCATTTGTCTAATGCTAAGTTTGCACAGCAAACACGCTTTTACCAAGAAGCTATGCTAATCTGGAGGGGTGTTTTCCGGGGTTGGGAGTCTTGGATGGTAGAGGTTATGCAGGCAGGCATTACCAATACCACTGGATCTAATGGAGTTTATTATCTTAGCAATTCCTGGATCCTTTTATTACCCTCTAAATTTAGTCATTCATTCACGTTGAGAACTTACTATGTGTAGGCATTGTTCCAGGCGCTAAGGATACATGGTGAACAAAATACTCTTGTTTCCAGGCTCAAGAACTGGTAGGTCTTTCTTCCTCCAGAGGCACATCCAGGTGTGCCATGTTTATGCAAGAGTTTCAGTCCCCTCGGAGAATACACTCAGCCTTTAGCCGGTGCCCTGCGATTTTTCTTCAGACCTCACTAGAAAAACCTCAGGCTGCCTGTAAGTTTCTAATTGTGAATGTCCCGGGTGGAGGGCTGTGCGTGGGAGCTGGCTGTCCTCAGGATGGCCCAACGGGTGAGCTGCCAGAGCTCAGAGGCCTTCCACTCGTGACATTCTTGTACAAAGCAGGTTGGGCTCCGTCCTCTAAGATCAGGGTTTTAGGTGGCATTTCCATGGGTGGCAGCCCTGTCTGTGCCCTCCCTCCCAGCAGCTCCTAGAAGAGAGTGGGCCATTCCTAAGGCCATGAAGACAATGCCCCATCCACAAGGGTCATCTTCCATGCCTATGGACTCTCCCGGTCCTCTTTCAGTGGTGGTTGAGAGAGTAGACCCTCCGCACTCCATCCCCAGGAGCGCGGGTTATGCGATGTCATGGATGCTGATGTCTCACTCCTGCACACATTTTCCAGGCTCCTGGCACCATGGAGGATCTCTTGGAGGCTGGTGTCTTCAGCTTTGGGCTCTGATCCATCCTCATTTCTTTAATTATGTGGCCTAACCACCCAAATCAGTTAACAGGTTTCCATTTTCTAGGCTAAAGCTTGAGATGTGAATTAGTTCCTCCAAGCAGCTGTGGTTTTATTTCCAGAAGCTGCCCCCAGATCAACAGCTGTGTCTATTTACTGACCATGGATCTGTGAGGGGCCCTAGTAGGACCCATGCTAATCAGCTCTGCTTTTTCTATATTTAAAAAAAAAAAAAAACAACCTTTGGCTGGTTGTGATGGCTCACGCCTGTGATCCCAGCACTTTGGGAGGCCAGTGTGGGTGGATCATGAAGTCAGGAGTTCACCCTGTCTCTACTAAAAATACAAAAATTAGCCAGGTGTGGTGACAAACACCTGTAATCCCAGCTACTGGGGAGGCTGAGGCAGGAGAATCGCTTGAACCCAGGAAGCGGAAGTTGCAGGGAGCCAAGATCATGCCATTGCACTCTAGCCTGGGTGACAGAGCGAGACTCTGTCTCAGAACAAAGAAACAAGCAAACAACAACCAAAAACCTTTAATTAAAATTACCCAATAGATTGCATGTAACTATATACTTGTTTTATAAACTTAAATCAAGATATAACATGGTACGAGATTTTAAAGTAGGTATAAATATAGTGTAAGTTATGATTATCATCATTGTTCTCTTTGCTATTCTCAGGAGAATCTCAGCTTCAGCTTATATATATAGAAATCAAATATCTGGGTCTTCTAGAACAGTGCAATTTAAAAGCATGTCCTAGGCCAGGCGTGGTGGCTCACGCCTGCAATCCCAGTAATTTGGGAGGCCGAGGTGGGCAGATCACTAGGTCAAGCGATCAAAACCATCCTGCCAACATGGTGAAACCCCATCTCTACTAAAAAATACAAAAATTAGCTGGGTGTGGTGGCGCGCGCCTGTAGTCCCAGCTACCCGGGAGGCTGAGGCAGGGGAATTGCTTGAACCCAGGAGGCAGAGGTTGCAGTGAGCCGAGATCGTGCCACTGCACTCTAGCCAGGCACCTGGTGACAGAGTGAGACTCTGTCTCAAAAAAAAAGAAAAAAGCATGTCCTAGAATTTTTGGCTATGGTTTGAAAGCCAGCTGTTGATTCACACATGCCTGGAAGTAGCTGACATCTGTGCAACGCTGTGCCCTGATTCGGGGCTCTGGGGTTCTGCGCAGCCGGGCTGGCCTCCTTGCTATGTGTGGGGCACTTAAATTCTGTTGCCTGCAGTGGCAGCCAATGGTGCTCTGGCCTCAGCAGGTGCCGGTTCTCTCGCTTCTGCCTGCTACTTCTCAAGGGAGGCCTCAAGCCACTTTCCTCTGTATGCTCTGGCATTTCTCCTCTTAGGCCCAACACAGAAAAGGTGGAGAAAACCTCACACTGTTGCCTTTTCCCTCTGTGATAGCTTTTTTTTTTTTTTTTTGGAGACAGAGTCTCTCTCTGTGGCCCAGGCCAGAGTGCAGTGGCGTGATCTCGGTTCACTGCAACCTTTGCCTCCTGGATTCAAGTACTTCTTGTGTCTCAGCCTCCTGAGTAGCTGGGATTACAGGCATGTGCCACCATACCTGGCTAATTTTTGTATTTTTAGTAGACGTGGGGTTTCACCATGTTGGCAGGCTGGTCTAGAACTCCTGGCCTCAAGTGATCCACCTGCCTTGGCCTCCCAAATGTTGGGATTACAGGCATGTGCCACCACACCTGGCTAATTTTTGTATTTTTAGTAGACGTGGGGTTTCACCATGTTGGCAGGCTGGTCTAGAACTCCTGGCCTCAAGTGATCCACCTGCCTTGGCCTCCCGAATGTTGGGATTACAGGCATGAGCCACCATGCCTGGCCACCTCTGTGATACTTTTATTCAGAAAACATTTCCTTGGCAGATCAAGTTGCTGGCTCAGTCAAAACTGCCCTCCCTGTCGCTGCGTGATCAGCCCCCGACTGCTACTGACTCCTTTTCTGGCAGCGGGGGAAGCAGGGAGTAGGGGAGGAACGTGGGGGAAGGGAGCTAACCTAGAGGCTCACAGCTCGCTCAGCTCAGCCCATGTCTTGGCTGATTCAGCTGTAAGAAACGGCCTCTCCTTTGGCTGTAAGGCACAGTTGGGCTGGGGAAGGCTTTGTTGATGGTTTCCCATATCCCTGCAGCCCCATTTGCTGCCTTACCCATCCCCAGAGAGCGGCAAATTGGGAGCTGATCTAGAAGGGAGCCAGGTGGTATGTGCAAGGCTCCACTCGCGTCCCATTGAGGGTACTTGGTGTCATCACCTCTGGTTCATAGCTGCCTCCTGGAAGCACCTTCCAAGGCAGGACGGGCTTCTGATTCTGCTGGGCTCTCCTGGAGTCTTTCTAGAACTTCAGGCCGGGGATCGCAGCCACTGCATTCTCTAGGGCTCAGGACTGTCTCACCAGGACCGGAGCCCCACACTTGCTATTGACTCTAGGCAGGTGACCCCGACTTCTCTAGGTGAATGCTCTTGTTACTCTGTCCTTAGGGCCTTTGAGGAATGATGACTGATCAGCGGGCAGACATTTATGATTTCTAAGGGGGCTTCTAAAGGCTTATGGAGAAAATAAACTGCATGTGCTCTTCAGCTAATTAGCTCCTCGGGCATGTTTCTGAGAGCTTCTTTCCTCTGTCAGAATCACAGAGGCCTTGCCTGCTTGCGGCAATGGAAATGTGTTACCTCCGGGACATCTGAACCTTTCTTAGGGTCCCCGAGCTGTGATGCCGGAGGTTTGCTGGAGCCTGCGTCTGGCCCTGACTGCTCACTGTGGCCGTGCAACCCCGACAGGAGTGACATAGGGCGGTGTGAGCAGCACAGGGTGCGGCCAGCTCAGCTCAGAGGAGACCCAGGGACATGACGCACACCGGACATCGTTGCCGTCAATGTGGCAGCGTTGTTGGCCGGCAGCTGGGGAATTTATTCTCTTGACGCACTGTTTCCACCTTAGGATCTTTTCCCTGCACTTTTCTGGAAGGTTTTCATAGGGCCTGGGTTAATCAGGAGAAGCCTCCCTGCAAGGTGTCTTAGCAAAGTTGCAAAGTACATGACATTGAGCTGGAGGGGCCCACCGTCATCTGTCTTCATGTGTCTTTTATGCTTCAAGGACAACTGGAGGATAGCTGGAGAAGGGTCCTTCCTGCTAGAAGAGGGGAGGGACCCTTCGGGGGGGTAAAGAGAAGAGGCGTTCCCAAGAAAGCGGCAGGAACCAGCTTAACACATCTGTCACCACCCAGTGGTGTCATGGAAACCTGAAGCAGGCAGAGCCCAATGCCTGTCGGTTTGGTGGACGCAGGCGGCCCCGTCCGTGCAGGTGCGGAGGGCCCCGTGTGGTCTGGTGGACGCAAATCACCCTGCCCGTGCAGGCAGTGAGGGCCCTGCGTGGCTTGGCAGATGCAGGCGGCCCCGTCCGTGCAGGTGCAGAGGGCCCTGTGTGGTCTGGTGGACGCAAATCACCCTGCCCGTGTAGGCAGTGAGGGCCCCGCGTGGCTTGGCGGATGCAGGCGGCCCCGTCTGTGCAGGTGCGGAGGGCCCTGTGTGGTCTGGTGGACGCAGATCACCCTGTTCATGCAGGCAGTGAGGGCCTCCGCGTGGCTTGGCGGATGCAGGCGGCCCCGTCCGTGCAGGTGGGGAGGGCCCTGTGCCATGCATCCTTGCAGAGTGCTCTGTGGCCCCACAAGTCTCCCATTGGGAACAGGGTGTACCACTTCTGTGGCCCTCAGCTTCTCCGTGTTGGTTCCTTGGTGTGCCAAGGGTAGGAGCCATCTGAGACTCTTGGAGTGGCAGTGGGGAGGCCTGGTTGGTGGTCCTGGTTTGCCAAGTCTACCCCTGGACACCGACTGTAACCTCTCGTAGGCCAGGACATGATCTAGGGCAACAGAAATTGCTCCTCACTTTAATCTGGCCGACTGCTGAGTCTGCAAGCTCAGAAAATGTAGTCCAGAGCATCAGGAAATAGCCTACTTCCATTTGATCTCATGAAACAAGTCATGGTGCCCCTGTGTTTGGGACACAGTTACGGGATACCTTGTCTCTCCCCGGCTGGCAGGGCTAGCTCAGGTGTACCACAAATCAGAGCCAGCCTTACAAGGACTTTCTCCCCCTGGGTCTCCTCTTTCTGGATTTAGATGCTTCCTGGATCCAGGCATCACAGGAAAAAGACCTCAGGCTTTACAAAATTACTGGTATAAATGTGCACATAGCACCCACTCCCCTCCATTTGGAAATATGGGAAAAATGAACTTACTGTTTCCTTTGGCTAAATTGCTAACATACAGCTCTTCTCTGGGGTCATTACTAGCTGACTTATTTGGGCTCCTTTAGGGCTTTTTCATTTCCTTCCTTTTTTTTTTTTTTGAGACAGAGTTTTTGTTGTTGTTGCCCAGCTGGAGTGCAGTGGCGGGATCTTGGCTCACTGCTACCTCTGCTTCCCGGGTTCAAGGGATTCTTCTGCCTCAGCTTCCCAAGTAGCTGGGATTACAGGCATGCACAAGCATCACCGGCTAATTTTTATATATTTAGTAGAGACGGGTTTCACCATGTTGGTCAGGCTGGTCTCGAACTCCTGACCTCAGGTGATCCACCCGCCTCAACCTCCCAAAGTGCTGGGATTACAGGCATGAGCCACTGTACCGGCCCATTTTCTCCCATTCTTATGAAAAACATTCAAAATACCATTCAGCTTGAATGCTCCCTTTGCAGGGAAGTCTTCCTGACCGTCTAAATTAACCATCTCTCCTCTCGTCTCCCTCCCCCGTCATTTTGTTTGTGTTTTATGATAGTGAGCACCTGCCACCATCTGACATACCTTTTTCATTCCAAAACATTTCATTATGCGTTTCTTGTTTGTCTCACCCCAATAGAATATACGCTGTATGAGGGTGGGGACTTATCTACTGGGTTCCGCACTGTAGCCCCAGCACCTGGAACAGCTCCCCGTGCACAGCAGGTCCCCAGAGAATGTCTGTGGAATAAATGAGCACTCAGAGAGCTGTCTAGGAAGCTTCTGAGTAAAAGAGACCATGGCCTGAGTGTTCCTGAGGAAAGAGCCTGAGCAGATGGGACTCGGGCCAAAGTGTGATAGAGGCTTTTCCTTCCATACCTGCCTCAGTCTCTCATCCGTGTCCAGTTCCTTCGGCCCCTCTGCCCAGCCCCCACCCTAGTCCCTGAGCTGTCTCCGTCGGGTTGCGCCCATTAGTGCTAAGCCTTTTCTGTTTGTCATCTCATGCGATGACATGGGGACGGACCTCACTTCCCTCTTTGGACACATGCGAAAGGGAGGGAGGCTCAGAGAAGGCGGGGGGGTGGGCCTGGGAGCTGAGGCTCAGCCCTGGCCTCTGCCTTGAAGCCCTCCTTCTCGTCCATTGGTGCTGTTTGTCCCCTGGAATCAGAAGTGACTTCGACATGGTGGCTCATGCCTGTAATCCCAGCACTTTGGAAGGCTGAGGTGGGCAGATCACTTGTGGTCAAGTATTCAAGACCAGGCTGACCAACATGGCAAAACCCTGTTTGTACTAAAAATACAAAAAATCAGCTGCTACTCAGGAGGCTGAGGCAGGAGAATCGCTTGAACCTGGGAGGTGGAGGTTGCAGTGAGCCGAGATCACCCAACTGCACACAAGCCTGGGCGACAGAGTAACACTCTTGTCTCCAAAAAAAAAAATAATAATAATAAATAAAATTAAAAAAATAATAAAGCGTGACTTTGACAGTGGAACGCTCGGACTGGAAAGGAGAGAGCACTGCTGCTACTGGGGCCCTTGAGGGAGCTGCATTTGGCTGGTGGGCCCTGCCAAGTCCCTCTGGCCTCCTGGGTTTTGACTGCCTTCTTCCTCCATGGGCCCTGGCCTTACCATTGGGGTCAGAAAAAGAGCATGTGGAAATAGAATCGAAAGCCCAGAGACACAGGGTCCAGTTCCAAGCTGGTGTCTCGTGTTGGTCTTCACTCATGAAACAGGAGTGATGGCGGAAAAGAGAAGCGGCAGGGGGAGGGCTGGTGGGGCGATGCGTGGTGTGCAGGCTGGAGAGGGAATGGTGCCAGGAGTGGTGGCAACGCGCTGGCGGGTGGGCCCGAGGAGACAGCTGGAGCTAGCTCCCGAGACTCACGTGGGTCTGGACCAGCTCGGCCGGTTTGGATGGTTTGTAGGGGCGGCTCAGTTTTGCCCAGCCAGACACAGCAAGTTATGTTTTGGGAAAATGCAGGAGAGGAAGCAGTCACAGCCACTGACGCAGGGACCATCAGCTCCCAGGTGAGTGTCCTTACCACCCACTTTCAGCCGCTTGCTGGTGTCTTCAAAGTCCCATCTTTTTCCCTTCCCACATCTGGGCTCTTCTTGCCTTGCTCTGTGCAAGCCCCCTTCCTGTGAGACGTCTCTTTTCTGTGTTCAGGGCAACCCCAGGCTATGCCGCTTCTCTAAGTCGGACAAGCTAGGCTGCGTTTGGACAAGCCACTTGGATTCTGGGAGTTCTACAATTACTGAGTTGCAGGTAGCCTAAAAATAGTGAAAACTGGCCCGGGTGTGGTGGCTCACGCCTGTATTCCCAGCACTTTGGGAGGCTGAGGCAGGTGGACCATGAGGTCAGGAGTTCAAGACCAGCCTGGCCAACATGGTCAAACCCTGTCTCTACTGAAAATACAAAAATTAGCCAGGCATGATGGCGCGCTTCTGTGATCCCAGCTACTCAGGAGGCTGAGGCAGGAGAACTGCTTGAACTTGGGAGGCGGAGGTTGCAGTGAGCTGAGATCTCGCCATTGCACTCCAGCCTTGGCGACAGAGCGAGACTTCATCTCAAAAAAAAAGAAAAAGTGAAAACTGCAGGATCCCCGCAACTTCCATGCCCTTGGACTCCTGCCAGGGGCCCAGAGTGTCGCCAAGAGAGCCCTGGCCTGGGAGTCAGAGGCGGCGTCTCCCCTCCACCCTGCCTTTGTGAGGAGGCCCACAGGAGTCTTGGGGTCTGAGTTTTCTCCTCTATAAACTAAGGTGGTGGGGACAGTTGATGCTTTGTTTCTTTTGGGGTCTTTTTAGTTATAAAGCCATAAAAGTCCTTGGCTTGGCTCATAGCTCGGGTTCTCCCAACCCAGACTTCCTCGGTTGCTGAGTCTGTTAACTGATCCATTTAACCCCTGCATTTTGGGGGCCAACATTGGTTCTTTGTGGGCAAAACCAAAAACACCCTCAAACTTTTTATGTAGAGAGCACTAATATACATACTTCAGTAAACAGATTTTAAAAACTTCTTGGGGGCGTATGGTGAGGAAAAAATGTTCTAAAAAGCTTCCTAAGGGAAACATAATGAAAACAAAGTTAAGAAACACTGATTTAACCACAAAGGTGTGCAGGCACCATGACAGGTCCGAGGTAAAGAGGCAGATGACAGCATCTCCTCCTCTCGAGGGTCTGTCCAGAGGGACCACTGCCCTTCCTGCCTTGCTAAAGAGGCAGATGACAGCATCTCCTCCTCTCGAGGGTCTGTCCAGAGGGACCACTGCCCTTCCTGCCTTGCTAAAGAGGCAGATGATAGCATCTCCTCCTCTCGAGGGTCTGTCCAGAGGGACCACTGCCCTTCCTGCCTTGCTCTCCCAAGCCATGTGTCCTCCTTCCTTTCTTCTAATCTTTTTAAAAAATACTTTAAGTTCAATCATGTGCAGAACGTTCAGGTTTGTTACATAGGTATACACGTGCCATGGTGGTTTGCTGCACCCATCATCTACATTAGGTATTTGTCCTAATGCTCTCCCTCCCCGAGCCCCCACCTCCCGACGGGCCCCAGTGTATGATGTTCCCCTCCCTGTGTCCATGTGTTCTCATCGTTCAACTCCCACTCATGAGTGAGAACGTATGGTGCTTGGTTTTCTGTCCTGTGTTAGTTTGCTGAGAATGATGGTTTCCAGCTTCATCCATGTTCCTGCAAAGGACACGAACACTTTCTTCCACATCTTAACAAACACTCACGTTTGGTGGGTTCATGGGCAGATCTACGTGTTCCGGTGGTCATGGCTTATTTTTTGTGGCTTTTGTCCCCGGTAGCTATGGCATTGCTGGTTCTACCAACGTGACGGGTGATCAAGTGAAGAAGCTGGATGTCCTCTCCAACGACCTGGTCATGAACATGTTGAAGTCATCCTTTGCCACGTGTGTTCTCGTGTCAGAAGAAGATAAACATGCCATAATAGTGGAACCGGAGAAAAGGGTGGGTCTGCCCTTCCCCCGACAAGGGCTTGAATGTAACCGGTTTTCTTCCCAGCGTCATAACTGACCCCCCGTGTTTAGCTGAGCTGGGTTTCTGGGAGTCCCCTAGGTCCCTCTTGCAGTCAGTCCACAGCTTCCTCCTCACCGCTGCCAGCTCTTGAATCCTCCCTGCGCCACTGTGCAGACGACTGCCGGGGCTCACACTGCCCTCTCTCCAGTGGACTCCCATGGACTCATCTCCATTTCTAACTTTTTATTGCTGTGTTTAAGGATCTCCAAACTCTGGCTTCTCTTGGCTGCGTCTTTTACTACAACCCCATCCACCAAATTCCTGACGTTCACACTGAACCGCCTGTTGACCTAGACTGCTTGGAACTTCCACCCTGACGCACGCATTGGAGTCCCTACTGGTCTGTCTCTGCTGCTGCTTCTTTTTATTTTTTTGAGATAGTGTTTTCCTCTTGTTGCCCAGTGTGGAGCACAGTGATGTGATCTCAGTTCACTGCAACCTCTGCTTCCCAGGTTCAAGTGATTCTCCTGCCTCAGCCTCCCGAGTAGCTGGGATTTCAGGTGCCCACGACCACACCTGGCTAATTTTTATATTTTTAGTAGAGACAAGGTTTCACCATGTTGGCCAGGCTGGTCTTGAACTCCTGACGTCAAGTGATTCACCTGCCTCAGCCTCCCAAAGTGCTGGGATTACAGGCGTGAGCCACCATGCCTGGGCTTGTCTCTGCTTCTTGAGAGCAGGAAATAAGTTTTATTTGTTTCTGTGTTCCAGTGTCTAGCGTGATGCCTGGCACATTGGAGGGCCCAACAGCAAATGACTGTTGAAAAAGATTGTTAAATGAAAGACTATATCCAGCTTTTATAAAATAACAATTATAATTAAAAAACAAAGCTTCTGAGATTAGAAGTGCAATTATATGGAGTTCTGTCTTTCCCAGTTTGAGAGGAACTGGGAAAGTCAAGGAGTAGAGTTACAAAAAAACAATGAGAAGATGAAGAGGCTGCCTGTCCTCACCCTATTAAGACGGCAGGAGCCACATCCGATGAGCTTGTTTTTCATCATTCCTAAAATAGCGTTACATGCCAGAGTCGAAGTTCATGTTTTTCTCTGCTGGGCCGTTCAAGGTCTTTGGCACCTTTAGGCATATGGCTTAGATTTGTTGTTTAATATCCTCCGCTGCTCACACCAGACCTCTCTGTCTACCACGGGCCTTCATGACAGGCAGGTTTCCATGTTCCAGTTTCCAGGTCCTTCTGCATTAGTGAGGGTGGTCCGTTAAGAGCAAGCGGGCAGGGAATCGTGTTAATCTGATACAGACGTTTAAAAACCACATCGGAAAGTGGCTAATTTGGAGATGGAAAATTCCCAGTGGTGTGCTGGTAAACTGGGTCTCAAAGCAAACAAACATATCTCTGATATGTGCGCTTGCGTCTGTCAGTGGTGTGAATACTCTCCCACGGCTGGTTTTAAGCTAGCGCTGTGACGTCACTGAAGGCAGAGTTGGGAAGACCATGCATGGTTAGTGCCTGAGAGCCGATGCCAGCCCGCTCCCGCACACCGCTGAAAATCCCACTCAGAACAGGAGACTGCAGCCGTCCCACTGTCACACAGTCATCTCCTTGGGGACTCAGGCTAGATAGTAAGGCTGGTTGCCTCGCCGGGAGTTCAAACACGCCCATCTCCCTCCCCGCTTGAAAATTACATTATCAGAACATGCCCATCATCTAGCTCCGCCTTGGAAATCCCCTCTGCACTCGGCACCTAACCCGCCTTGGAA